>NC_064638.1:1187553238-1187856268 GCF_023864345.2 Schistocerca serialis cubense
CCCATAGTGCTCAGAGCCATTTGAACCATTTTCGACCCATTGTTGAATACTGTTCGAGTGTTTGGCTTCAGAATCAGGTTGGATTAAAGCAAGACACTGAAGCAATTCAGAGACGGGCGCTAGATTTGTTACCAGTAGGTTCGAACAACACGCAAGTATTACAGTGATAGTTCGGGAACTCAAATGGGAATCAGTGGAGGGAGGGCGACGTTCTTTTCGAGAACACTCTTGGGAATAACATTAAATGTATTCGCAACTGCGAATGTGGACAACTATCAGCCGTAGAATGGAATGACGGCAGTGAAAATTTGTGCCGGTGCGGGACTCGAACCCGGGTTTTCCCCGTTATCGCGAGCTCCGTCATCTTACCATGCTTTTCACCATTTTACTATTTGGCTATTTGTACGACTGACGGCCAGACCCAAACTTCCATATGACGTCAAACATGCTTTTGCAACCTGTACTCCTACATCCATTATGTGTATTCCAGCATAGGTGAGACATCTCTTTGAAAGTCGTTTGCCTGATGTCAGCGGATAAATATGATATTGCAGTGCCTGTGTTATTCTGACTTACGATTGCTAAGCTCCTTTGGACACGCATGCACCGTGCAACTGATTAAAAAAAAGATAGTCTCAACTGTACAAAAATGGTTCAAATGGCTCTAACCACTAAGGGACTTAACATCTGAGGTCATCAGATGTTACCTAACTAACCTAAGGACATCTCACACATCCATGCCCGAGGCAGGATTCGAACCTGCGACCGTAGCAGCAGTGCGGTTCCGGACTGAAGCGCCTAGAACCGTTCGGCCACAACAGCCGGTCTCATCCGTACAGGATTATACATAATGGATGTACGAGTACAGCTTGTAGACGCATGGTTGGCGACGTACGTGAGTTTGGGCCTGCTCGTGAGTCGTGCACGGGTAGCGAACTGGTAAGGCGACCGCTCGCTATAAGCGGGAAATACCGGTCCGAATCCTGGTCCGGCACAAATTTTCATTGTCGTCATTCCATTCTACAGCTGAAGGTTGTCCACATTCGCAGTTGCGAATGCTTTTAAGGCATGTCCAAAGGAACTTTGCATCGTAATTTAGAATAACAAATCCCTCCTGCAATATCGTACTCTCGAGAAAATTTAGAGAAGCGGCAACTGAGGCCGATTGCAGAACGATTCTACTGCTGCCAACGTACATTTCGCCTGATGATCATGAAGGTAAGGTCAGAGAGGCAAGGGCTCGTATAGAGGCATCTAGTACAAATCTTTAACATCGTGCAGTGCTTCAGCAACCGCGAATTGTTCAGAAATTAAGAAATTCAGCCTTCAGTTGCAAGGTAAAATTTTATTAGTTTACCTAGGTTTCGATGTCAATAATGGTATCTTCTTCAGAACAAAAATTAAAATATTTTGAGGCCCAAATGTTGGCCATGTCACAGAATAAAATTAAAACAGAATAAAGACGCATAGTCATACGATTATGTCTGTCAAAACTAAAAACGGTAAGACAAACGTAGACGGAGCTACTCCGTCCAGGAATAAGAGTCATACGTAGGGTAAACTAATAAAGTTTTACCTTGCATCTGAATGCTGAATTTCTTAATTTCTGCTTATAGTACGGGTTTATCCTCCGTCACGCACCATATGGTGGCTTGGAAATTTGTGGTAAGGTCTTATGGGACCAAACTGCTGAGGTCATCGGTCCCTAAGCTTACACACTTCTTACTCTAACCTAAACAAACTAAGGACAACACACACACACCCATGCCCGAGGGAGGACTCGAACCTTCGACGGGGGGAGCCGCGCGAACCGGGACGGGGCCCCCTAGACCGCTCGGCTACCCCGCCCGGCTATGGTGGCTTGTGGAGTACGTATGTAGATGTACATTCCAAAAAAATCGATCATATGGAACACAACTTGAGCTTTTCTCAGCTGATATTCTGAAAATAGTGAGTGAAGGCAGTGAGACACATGCAATATTTTTTGACTGCTGAAAAGGAATTTAGCTCGGTGCCATAGAAACACTGATGATGAGGTCCCATATTCCGAGGAGCGTAGGGGACGATGCGGGAGACCTGCACCGCAGTACTAGGCATGGTCCTAGCGGAGGTGGTTTGCCACTGCCTTCCTCCGATCGTAATGGGGATGAATGATGATGATGAAGACGACACAACAACACCCAGTCATCTCGAGGGAGGAAAAATCCCTGACCCCGCCGGGAATCGAACCCGGGACCCCATGCGCGGGATGCGAGAACGCTACCGCAAGCTGCGGACATTATTAAATGAAAATATGATCGTACGTTTGATCTCACCACATGACCGATAGCCAGCTGCTACGGTTTGGACAAGGGATCGAAACAGTTAATGCAATAAATGCCGTGAGTTTGTTTAAAACAATTGAGAGGAACCGCCGGTAGTTCATCTGTGAGTAATTTAAATTCAGAAAAAAAAAATGAACTCAGGTTGGCCCAGTCAACCAACACGACCGCTCGAGGGTTAAAAATTTTTAAATTAAGAGGTGCATGTATTACTTTATATCCTAACAGAAACATCTTATCTTAAGAGCAATACGGGATAGACGAGCAGCTGGACACGTCTGATCTTTATGCCACCAGACACTGCTACAATCGTTAGCCAAAGAGAGTTTCTCGCCAAATGCAGCCAACAAAGAAAACTCGTAAGGTGATTGACTGCAGCACTCACACCTAAGCTCCGTTTTCTTGCTCGTCACATGTAACGAGCAACTGCGCACGTGGCCGCAGGTGAAGCCAGTCCTGCGGCAGATTCCGACACCCCTCACCGGAGATTAAGAGCCGTCGCCTGTCGGAACGTTAGCGACGCCACGCGCGACGGCGACTGACGGCCCGAGATTTACTCGCCGAGGCGTCGCTGCGTGACGCGCGAGCAGATGTGGCAGCGCCGCCGCGAACAAGTAGTCCTTCACCGGGGCTTCCCCTGAATGCGAAGAGCGCCGCGCCTCCGACGTGGGGGAGAGTCCCGCCCGCCGTGACGCGTCGAGTCGTTACTGTGACAGTTCAAAATTCGTCTCTGGGACACCTCTGGAATCTGTAATGAACACTGTAGAGCCAAAAAACTCTTTCCTTTTGCAGGATCAATTGTTGGGCAGGGATCAGAATCTACATGACAGGTGAGGGTCTCCTGCAGGTGCGGATCGAGCGTTCGGTTCCGAGGGTTGTCACAGTTCATTATTATCTCCCTTTCCTCCATCCTCAACCAAATCCAGCTCACCATTTCTAACGTGCCACTGGCTCCTGCGATTATAATAATAAGTTTAACAATACAAACTGTAAAATGTTTTAATATAATAATAATGACAATAATAATTTTCTTACATCAATGCTTAGTAAATAGCCTTAGCGTAACTTCCAAGAAATTATGTTGTTGTTGTGGTCTTCAGTCACGAGACTGGTTTGAGGCAGCTCTCCATGCTACTCTATCCTGTGCAAGCTTCTTCATCTCCCAGTACCTACTGCAACCTACATCCTTCTGAATCTGCTTAGTGTATTCATCTCTTGGTCTCCCTCTACGATTTTTACCCTCCACGCTGCCCTCCATGCTAAATTTGTGATCCCTTGATGCCTCAGAACATGTCCTACCAACCGGTTCCTTCTTCTTCTCAAGTTGCGCCACATATTCCTCTTCTCCCCAATCCTATTTAGTACCTCCTCATTAGTTACATGATCTACCCATCTAATCTTCAGCATTCTTCTGTAGCACCACATTTCGAAAGCTTCTATTCTCTTCTTGTCCAAACTAGTTATCGTCCATGTTTCACTTCCACACATGGCTACACTTCATACAATTACTTCAGAAACGACTTGCTGACACTTAAAGCTATACTCGATGTTAACAAATTTCTTTTCTTCAGAAACGCTTTTTTTGCCATTGCCAGTCTACATTTTATATCCTCTCTACTTCGACCATCGTCAGTGATTTTGCTCCCCAAGTAGCAAAACTCCTTTACTACTTTAAGTGTCTCATTTCCTAATCTAATTCCCTCAGCATCACCCGACTTAATTCGACTACATTCCATTATCCTCGTTTTGCTTTTGTTGAAGTTCATCTTATATCCTTCTTTCAAGACACTGTCCATTCCGTTCAACTGCTCTTCCAGGTCCTTTGCTGTCCCTGACAGAATCGGCGAACCTCAAAGTTTTATTTCTTCTTCATGGATTGTAATACCTACTCCGAATTTTTCTTTTGTTTCCTTTACTGTTTGATCAATATACAGATTGAATAACATCGGGGAGAGGCTACAACCCTGTCTCACTTCCTTCCCAACCACTGCTTCCCTTTCATGCCCCTCGACTCTTATAACTGCCAACTGGTTTGTGTACAAATTGTAAATGGCCTTTCGTTCCCTGTATTTTACCCCTACATTCTTCAGAACTTGAAAGAGAGCATTCCAGTCAACGTTGTCAAAAGCTTTCTCTAAGTCTACAAATGCTAGGAACGTAGCCCGACCGAGACTCGAACTCGGGACCTTTGCCTTTCGCGGGCAAGTGCTCTACCAACTAAGCTACCGAAGCACGAATCACGCCCGGTACTCACAGCTTTACTTCTGCCAGTACCTCGTCTCCTACCTTCTAAACTTTACAGAAGCTCTCCTTTCTTTCAGGAGTGCTAGTTCTGCATGGTTGGCAGGAGAGCTTCTGTAAAGTTTGGAAGGTAGGAGGCGAGGTACTGGCAGAAGTAAAGCTGTGAGTAGCGGGCGTGGGTCGTGCTTCGGTAGCTCAGTTGGTAGAGCACTTGCCCGCGAAAGGCAATGGTCCCGAGTTCGAGTCTCGGTCGGGCACACAGTTTTAATCTGCCAGGAAGTTTCATATCAGCGCACACTCCGCTGCAGAGTGAAAATCTTATTCTGGAAACATCCCCCAGGCTGTGGCTAAGCCATGTCTCCGCAATATCCTTTCTTTCAGGAGTGCTAGTTCTGCATGGTTCGCAGGAGAGCTTCTGTAAAGTTTGGAAGGTAGGAGACGAGGTACTGGCAGAAGTAAAGCTGTGAGTAGCGGGCGTGAGTCGTGCTTCGGTAGCTCAGTTGGTAGAGCACTTGCCCGCGAAAGGCAAAGGTCCCGAGTTCGAGTCTCGGTCGGGCACACAGTTTTAATCTGCCAGGGAGTTTCATATTAGCGCACACTCCGCTGCAGAGTGAAAATCTCATTCTGGAAACATCCCCCAGGCCGTGGCTAAGCCATGTCTCCGCAATATCCTTTCTTTCAGGAGTGCTAGTTCTGCATGTTTCGCAGGAGAGCTTCTGTAAAGTTTGGAAGGTAGGAGACGAGGTACTGGCAGAAGTAAAGCTGTGAGTAGCGGCCGTGAGTCGTGCTTCGGTAGCTCAGTTGGTAGAGCACTTGCCCGCGAAAGGCAAAGGTCCCAAGTTCGAGTCTCGGTCGGGCACACAGTTTTAATCTGCCAGGAAGTTTCATATCAGCGCACACTCTGCTGCAGAGTGAAAATCTCATTCTGCTAGGAACGTAGGTTTGCCTTTCCTTAAAATTTCTTCTAAGATAAGTCGTTAGGTCAGTATTGCCTCACGTGTTCCAACATTTCTACGGAATCCAAACTGATCTTCCCCGAGGTCGGCTTCTACCAGTTTTTCCATTCGTCTGTAAAGAATTCGCGTTAGTATTTTGCAGCTGTGACTTATTAAACTGATAGTTCGGTGATTTTCACATCTGTCAACACCTGCTATCTTTGGGATTGGAATTATAGTTAAGGGAAATATTGTTTTTGAAAGGTATACTTCCAAAAATTGGAGAAGTTGATTTAAGAATTTCACTGGCTGATAGACGACATGGTCGGATGTTAATGTAACATCCGATTGGCAGATATGTAAATGATTAGAGTTGCAATTTACTGTGACAGGAACAATGGCTACCAGTGCACTTAAGCGATGTATGTGTTTAGTGTTGTTAACAGGCCTCGTAGGATAAATAAGAAGCGTGAATCACGTGAGATGTTGAATGATCATTGTGAATGACAGGGCCATGGTGTGTACACTTGTGAGAAAGCGTTAGCAGCTCCTGACACAGTATGAAAGAGTCGTCATTGTGGATCTCCATTTTGACGTCAGGTCGCATCGTGAAATATCCAGATGTGTGATGCGTTTGGAAGTGACAGCGGCCCGATGTTGAACTACACAGGCAGGAATACTCATCATCAGGTCTCGGTCGAACACGTCTGACCACTGTGGCCATCAAGAGCCCCAGATCTCTCTCCGATAGAGGCGTGTGGATCCAGCTCGAAGACAGTTGCATCCCAGAGTCAGTAACCAGGATACCAAAGACCAGTAACAACAGTTATGGGTCACAATGCTTCAAAAGAGTATACAAATGCTTTTTACTCCCTTCCCTACGCATTCAGTGCGTGCCTACAGGACAGAGTGGGTGCAACGTTACAGTGGCATGTGGTCTCATACTGCTAATTTATCTCGGTATTGTGATCACTGAACTAACGTCACATACCATCTCATACCGTGAAGTTTCGTGTAGCTTCTTCCTCCGTTCCAGTGCGATTCGTTTGTTTTGTCAGACAGTGCATAAAAATAACAAATATTAACAATTTTGACAAGAATAAACTTTATATATTACAAAGCCGAAGAGTGCATTCACCATTGTAAGTATTTGACGTCACTATGTGGGAACATGTTTGCAAACTATGTGTTGCGAGCATCTAAATGAGGAGAATGCTGTTTGTTTCAGGCATTTCTGCCTAAGATCGGAAAGTCAGCTTTTGTGTTACGTTTTTCTCAGTGGAGGATCTTTCCCTTTTTGTCTTTCTCTACTAAGTGTGCTGTGGATTATTGGTTCTACTTGTGGACTCTCGAACCGTGTCGGATCTGTCGTTGGCAGCAGATGCAGTCAGCCTCTGGATTGACGTCTTTACGCAAGCGCTCAGACCACAAGCCTAGCCACGTGAATGAGAAACTGTGTTAAAAATAGCTTGTAATTTCCAGAATTCTGTGACATTTTCGAGACTTCGAAAATGTAAGAATACAAACGCTTTTATGCCTTCCCAATTCTTCCACTCACCCACCCACCTGCTCGCCCTTGGATATGTCTCTGGTCATAGGCGTCATGACACAATCTCCCCCCCCCCCCAACCCCCAAAAAAAGAAACATTTTACTTAAAGCGATTGTATTTGCACACACGGCAGATATATTAAGAGTGACTTTTCAATGCGATGTTGTTTCTTATTACGTCTGAATTTGCGAGGCTGTTAGCCGTATAGTCATGAAACAACGCACAGCAAATTTATAATCCGAGGCGATACCGACGAGGCCCTCCGTGGTCAATAAATATTTATAATCAGACAACATTAGTGAGTGCAATGATCGTTACCTTCATGTTAACAAAATCTTCCATCGGTTCTTGGTAGAACAACATTATAATAAATGAAAAATCCTCATTAAACAACAAGAGAATGAACATCGAGTTTGGGCACTGTACCCAGTGATAATGCAGTCACACTGAGAACGACAAGCTTAGGTGTGTTCCGATTGTATTTATTACCAGTAAGTTGTCCAACCATGAAAAAGCAGTAGGATAATTTAAAGGATGTTTACATTTAAGTCAAGACTGATACTAGCAGCTACTTTATTCTAATGATCAACGTACGTCACAATTCAATTACACTACTGGCCATTAAAATTGCTACACCAAGAAGAAATGCAGATGATAAACGGGTATTCATTGGACAAATATATTATACTAGAACTGACATGTCATTACATTTTCACGCAATTTCGCTGCATAGATCCTGAGAAATCAGTACCCCGAACAAGCACCTCTGGCCGTAATAACGGCCTTTATACGCCTGGGCATTGAGTCAAACAGAGCTTGGATGGCGTGTACAGGTACAGCTGCCCATGCAGTTTCAACACGATACCACAGTTCATCAAGAGTAGTGACTGGTGTATTGTGACGAGCCAGTTGCTCGGCCACCATTGACCAGACGTTTTCAATTGGTGAGAGATCTGGAGAATGTGCTGGCTAGGGCAGCAGTCGAACATTTTCTGTATCCGGAAAGGCCCGTACAGAACCTGCAACATGCGGTCGTGCACCATCCTGCTGAAATGTAGGGTTTCGCAGGGATCGAATGAAGGGTAGAGCCACGGGTCGTAACACATCTGAAATGTAACGTCCACTGTTCAAAGTGCCGTCAATGCGAACAAGAGTTGACCGAGACGTGTAACCAATGGCACCCCATACCATCACGCGAGGTGGTAATCCAGTATGGCGATGACGAATACACGCTTCCAATGTGCGTTCACCGCGATGTCGGAAACACGTATGCGACCATCATGATGCTGTAAAAAGAACCTGGATTCATCCGAAAAAATTACGTTTTGCCATTCGTGCACCCAGGCTCGTCGTTGAGTACACCATCGCAGGCGCTCCTGTCTGTGATGCAGCGTCAAGGGCAAGCGCAGCCATGGTCTCGAAGCTGATAGTTCATGCTGCTGCAAACGTCGTCGAACTGTTCGTGCAGATGGTTGTTGTCTTGCAAACGTCCCAATCTGTTGAATCAGGGATCGAGACGTGGCTGCACGATCCGTTACAGCCATGCGGATACGATGCCTCACATCTCGACTGCTAGTGATACGAGGCCGTTGGGATCCAGCACGGCGTTCCGTATTACCCTCCCGAACCCACCACTTCCATATTCTGCTAACAGTCATTGGATCTCGACCAACGTGAGCAGCAATGTCGCGATACGATAAACAGCAATCGCGATAGGCTACAATCCGACCTTTATCAAAGTCGGAAACGTGATGGTACGCATTTCTTCTCCTTACACGAGGCATCACAACGTTTCACCAGGCAACGCTGGTCAACTGATGTTTGTGTATGAGGAATCGGTTGGAAACTTTCCTCACGTCAGCACGTTGTAGCTGTCACCACCTGCGCCAACCTTGTGTGAATGCTCTGAAAAGCTAATCATTTGCATATCACAGCATCTTCTTCCTGTCGGTTAAATTTCGCGTCTGTAGCAAGTCATCTTCGTGGTGTAGCAATTTTAAAAGCCAGTAGTGCATTCAAAACGCGAACTGGAAAAAAAGTGTTGGAAATTACGAGGGTCACAAATGAAGCTCAGTTCTTCGAAGAACAAGCCTGTCCCCCCCCCCCCTCCCCCCGAGCCCACTGCATGGTAGGCAAGCACGTCACCACATGTTATTTATTTATTTTTTAGTTGATCTCATTTTGTTCGTTGTATTTGTTCAGGACGAACGCCCAATGACACCAGTTAAATATTTCTTTATTACAGAGGGCACCTGACACTCTGACCGAACACGCTGAGCTACCGTGCCGGCTCCCGCACCTGTTAGCACCTTAGTGTGACAGTGGCACCCATGTCGCAAAAGCGGCCGCCGCGAGGTTCTGCCGGCAGGCCTGCCAGCCTGGCGGCGCTGCCAGTGGAACACACGGCGGCCTATGGGCGCTCCCGCACCAGGACTCCGGCGCAGTTGCCATGCGCTACCTGCCTCTCACCCGTGCCCAGTTTCATCCGCCCACGCGAGGGATATGGATAGTTTTGACACAGAAACTTTCATCTGCGAGATTCAGACGAGATCAGCAACTTGGTACACTCCATCTTAGAACTACAACACTGGCCATTAAAATTGCTACCCAAGAAGAAATACCTCAACGTATTCTTCCCTGCGGGGTTGGAGATTTTCTTCGCTCGTGGGTTGGGTGTTGTGTTGTACTCGTCATCATTTCACCATCACCAACGCGCAAGTCGCCCAATGTGGCGCCACCTGAAATAAGACTTGTACCCCGGCGGCTGAAATTCTTCGGATGGGGCGTCGGATGCCACCTGATTATTTCATTTCATTTTGTGTCCCGAATGAGATATAGACCCACAATATTCGCGGATGGCATGCCGCACCACACTGAGACCTTTGGGCGGTGTTGGCTTTGTTCAACAATCACCCTCGGATCCTCTGTTGCCCAATAATAACAACTGTGCTTACTAACAAATCATCCTACATGAAACACGGCTTCATTTGAGCACAGAATACGAGGTGCGGCTAGAAAAAAACCGGACTGATGCTGGAAAAAACATTTATTTACAATTTCATGTTATCTCCTTCAATGTACTCTCCTCCTCGGTCTCTACACCGCTCCATACGAATTTTCCACTGTTCATAGCAATGCTGCAGATCATTTTCGGTAAGTCCATACATTACTTCCGTCGCTTTTTCTTTTACTGCTTCAACAGTCTCAAATCTAGTTCCTTTCAAAGCTGACTTGACTTTAGGGAAAAGAAAAAAGTCACAGGGGGCCAAATCAGGTGAGTAGGGTGGATGATCTAAGATGGGAATGTTGTATTTTGCCAAAAACGTCTTCACTGACAACGCACTGTGAGCTGGGGCATTGTCTTGTTGAAGGATCCATGACGTTTTTCTCCACAAATCGTTCCGTTTTCTCCGTACTCGCTCACGTAGGGTAGCCAGGACGCTAATGTAGTAATGCTGATTCACTGTTTGTCCCTCTGGTACCCAATCAATGTGCACAATCCCTTTGATGTAAAAAAAAACAATCATCATTGCCTTGAATTTCGATTTTGACATTCGCGCTTTTTCTTGTCGTGGAGAACCAGGAGTTTTCCAATGCATCGATTGGCGTTTAGTTTCGGGATCGTAAGTAAAAAACCACGATTCATCGCAAGTAATAACATTTTGTAAGAAGGTGGGATCACTTTCAATGTTTTCCAGGATGTCAGAACAAATCATTCTTCGGCGTTCCTTCTGTTCAATTGTGAGACACTTTGGAACCATTTTTGAACACACTTTGTTCATGTTGAAACTTTCATGAAGAATCTGCCTAACACTTTCCTTGTCAACTCCTGTTAACTCAGACACTGCTCACATTGTTAAACGGGGATCTTGTCGAACAAGTTTACCGATTTTTTCAATGTTTGCATCAGTTTTTGCTGACAATGGTCTGCCAGTGCGAGTGTCATCACTGGTGTCTTCGCGGCCATCTTTAAATCGTTTAAACCACTCAAACTCTTGTGTTCGCGATAAACAATCATCGCCGTACACTTGTTGTAACATTACAAACGTTTCACTTGCAGATTTTCCTAGTTTGAAACAAAATTTGATGTTAACACGCTGTTCTTTCTGTACACTCAACATTTTCCGACGCACAGACAAAACGTCAACTACTTAAAACAGGCGCCACGGGCAGACTGAGTGCAGGAGGCAGATGACACTCGAGCAGTAGGCGGAGCGAGAGTCACGTGACAGGCCACGCGACTTTCAGCCTTATTGCATTCGTTTTATTGTTTCACCAGTACTAGTCCGGTTTTTTTCTAGCCACACCTCGTATTACCGAAAATATCGGACCGGTCTTCATACCAAGCAAGCATCATCTCCCCGTATGTCAAACGATGATTACAGTCTCACGGCGATAATGCCTGGCAGTAACGTGATTTCCGTGGACGAAAATTCAACATTTTCTTCAGAACAGTTCGGATTTTGTGTCGGATTAAGCCACTTTCGCGAGATGCCTGTCTCTGTGATTTCTGAGGACGTGGACTGAACATTTCTCGAACCACTTGCACATTTCCTTCCGTCTTGGATGCTGGGAGTCGACCGTGTCTCCTAACATCTGATGCAGAACTTGTATCCATTAGCTCAGAGTGACAATTCCTTACGGTCTTTACATCTACCGAGTTAAGAGCCTCCTTTCACATTTTGTCACCATCTCTATACTTGTACCACGGATCGTGATACTTCATAAAGACATACCAGCAGAGCTCGCTTTCGCAATGTTAGATGGTCCGCCAATGATAGCTGCAATGACATAAATGAGATAAAATGTAATAAATTCTACCATTGTAAGGAACAAAAGTTTTGTGTTTCATCTACATCTGCATGGATACTCTGAAAATCACATTTAAGTGCCTGGCAGAGGGTTCATCGAACCGCCTTCACAAGTCTCTATCATTCGAATCTCGTATAGCGCGCGGGAAGAATGAACACCTATATCTTTCCGTACGAGCTCTGATTTCCCTTACTTTAACGTGGTGATCATTTCTCCCTATGTAGATCGGTGTCAACAAAATATTTTCGCATTCGGAGGAGAGAGTTGGTGATTGGAATTTCGTGAGAAGATTCCGTCGCAACGAAAACACCTTTCCTTAATGATTTCCAGCCCAAATCGTGCATCATTTCTGTGACACTCTCTCCCACACTTCGCGATAATACAAAACGTGCTGCCTTCCTTTGAAATTTTCGATGTATTCCGTCAGTTCTATCTGGTAAGGATCCCACACCGCGCAGCAGTATTCTAAAAGAGGACCGACAAGCGTAGTGAAGGCAGTCTCCTTAGTAGATCTGTTACATTTTCTAAGTGTCCTGCCAATAAAACGCAGCCTTTGGTTAGCCTTCCCCACAACATTTTCTGTGTGTTCATTCCAATTCAAGTTGTTCGTAATTATAATACCTAGTATTTAGTTGAATTTACGGCTTTTAGATTGTTGTTGTTGTTGTGGTCTTCAGTCCTGAGACTGGTTTGATGCAGCTCTCCATGCTACTCTATCCTGTGCAAGCTTCTTCATCTCCCAGTACCTACTGCAACCTACACCCTTCTGAATCTGCTTAGTGTATTCATCTCTCGGTCTCCCTCTACGATTTTTACCCTCCACGCTGCCCTCCAATACTAAATTGATGATCCCTTGATGCCTCAGAACATGTCCTACCAACCGATCCCTTCTTCTGGTCAAGTTGTGCCACAAACGTCTCTTCTCCCCAATCCTATTCAATACTTCCTCATTAGTTATGTGATCTACCCATCTACCCTTCAGCATTCTTCTGTAGCACCACATTTCGAAAGCTTCTATTCTCTTCTTGTCCAAACTATTTATCGTCCATGTTTCACTTGCATACATGGCTACACTCCATACAAATACTTTCAGAAATGACTTCCTGACACTTAAGTCTATACTCGATGTTAACAAATTTATCTTCTTTTAGATTAGACTGACTTATCGTGTAACGAGCTGCTTTTAGTACTCATGTGGATGACCTCACACTTTCCTTTATTTAGGGTCAACTGCCACTTTTCGCACCATTCGGATATCTTTCCTAAATCGTTTTGCAATTTGTTTTGGTCTTCTGATGACTTTATCAGTCTATAAACGGGAGCGTCATCTGGAAACAACCGAAGACGGCTGCTCAGATTGTCTCCCAAATAGTTTATATAGATAAGGAACATCAAAGGGCCTATAACACTACCTTGGGAAACGCCTCAAATCACTTCTGTTTTACTCGATGACTTTCCGTCAATTACTACGAACTGTGACCTTTCTGACAGGAAATCGCAAATCCAGTCACATAACTGAGACGATATTCCATAAGCACGCAATTTCACTACGAGCCGCTTGTTGGTACAGTGTCAAAAATCTTCCGTAAATCCAGAAATACGGAATCGATCTGAAATCCTTGTCAATAGCACTCAGCACTTCATGTGAACAAAGAGCTAGTTGTGTTTCACAGGGACGATGTTTTCTAAACCCATGTTGACTGTGTGTCAATAGACCGTTTCCTTCGAGGTAATTCATAATGTTAGGACACAGTATATGTTCTAAAATCCTGCTGCAGATCGACGTAAACGATATAGCGCTGTCATTTAGTGGATTACTCCTACTATCCTTCTTGAATATTGGTGTGACCTGTGCAACTTTCCAGTCTTTGGGTACGGATCTTTCGTCGAGCGAACGGTTGACTATGATTGTTAAGTATGAAGCCAATGCATCAGAAAATTAGTTAAGTATTAAAAAGATATAGACAATTTTCAATAGGGAGTTAATTCTCCTCCATGCTGTGTAACATGGCGGACAATGAGGACGGCAAGAATCTGCGGGCACGTACAGGCTCTATGCTCCAAGACCAGAGTTATTCGTCCTGGTAGTAACAGATCACCTGTGGGAAAGATGAAAGATTTTACTAGGTAACAGATCCAAAATCAATGTCCAAACAATATAGTCAATGCCGCAGTTCCGTTTTGCGTCGTCTGAACTATTTTAATCACAAGGACTTAAGTCCGGGGAGTATGGTGGGTGGTACAGTACTTCCCAGTTCCATAGACCGAACAAAGCAGCCACAGCTTGCGCTGTATGCGCCCGCGCATTGTGGCGCAAAATAATGGGTGAGTTGCGCAGAAAGTGTCGCCGCTTCTTTCGCAAAGCTGGTCGCAGGTGATGCTCCAAAAACGAACAGTAATACGACTGAAGTCCTTGTGTCATTGATTTGATTCCGAAGATGAAGGAACCACTTCGAGACATTCGTTTCAGAACTGTTCCAGAGATTCGACAGGCAGTAGACCGCTCCATTCGCACCACCAACCTAACGGTATACTACGCCTTCCACATCGCTGGTAACGGGTTCTACGCAACACTGGTGACTATTTTGTAGGGCAGTAACAAGTGCAACTCTTTTGTATCGGCTGTGAATAAACAGTTGCCACTACTTAAGTTCCAACCCTCGTACTTCCGCAGTGATAATCACTGAATGACTCTAGAGTGTGCTGGCTGCACGGTCCGTCTTGCTCCTGCAGCCAGTCTACAGGGCGGTCAAATGTCGCCCCGCGTGTCCAGCACCCAGCATAATAAGCTGCGTGCACAGCTGATTACTTTCTAATCTATACTAGATACCTTAATTATTTACTGCCTTATAGACTCCTTGCTACGAGTTATAGTTGCCAGTACTTGAATATTCTGCGGTTTGAAATAATGCCATTACTTAACGAGTTTGGACCTTCGATGTGCAAGATAAGAACTTTGACTTATGTTCTCATGACAACGAGATTAGCGTCAAGGAATTTATATTTGTGTCCATGTTTTGCTTTATGTTAATAAACTGTGCTTGCCATCTATACTAATAACATCTGCAAAACTGTCGTGTCTTTTTGTTTCACTGAACAAGCTTCTCCAAAACTACTAGACGAATTTTCATGGAGTTTTTTAGGTAATCTGAGAATGGCTTGAGGCACCGTAAAGGTTTTATTTGATCAAAACCGGATAACGGAGAAAAGATATCTTGATTTAAAGGTTTATCTAAAACGATTGTATCTGTTTGTCCAAACACGCTAATCTCTTTCATGGCGTTTTCACAGATAACCCGAGCATAGATTGAGCCACTATATAGGCTTTATTTCATCCAAACAGATCACAGGAAAAATATATCGTAACTGAAAGTTTTATCAGTACTAATATTATAAAAGCAAAAGTATAAGTGATAATTTTGTATTTCGTCCATCTTAGTTACAATGATACACTGAAGATCCAAAGAAACTGGTAACCCTGCCTAATATCGGGTAGTGCCTTCGCGAACACGCAGAAGTGTCACAACACGACGTGGCATGGACATGACTAATGTCGGAAGTAGTGCTGGAGGGGACTGACACCATGAATCCTGTAGGGCAGTTCGTAAATCCGTAAGAGTACAAGGGGGTGGAGATCTCTTCTGAACAGCACATTGCAAGGCATCCCGGATATGCTCAACAATGTTCATTTCTCCGGGGTTTGGTGGCCAGCGGAAGTGTTTAAACTCAGAAGAGTGTTCCTGGAGCCACTTTGTAGCAGTTATGGCCGTGCAGGGTGTCGCATTGTCCTGCTGGAATTGCCCAAGTCTGTCGGAATGCACAATGTGCATGAATGGATGCAGGTGACCAGGCAGGATGCTTATATACGTGTCAGTTGTCAGAGTCGTATCTAGACGTAGCAGGGATCCCATATGACTCCAACTGCGCACGCCCCACACCATTACAGATCCTCCACCAGCTTGAACAGTCCCATCATGATATGCAGGGTCCATGGGTTCATGAGGTTGTCTCCATACCCGAACACGTCCATCGGTTCGATACAATTTGAAACGAGACTCATGTGACCAGGCAACATTTTTCTAGTCAACAGTCCAATGTTGGTGTAGACAGGCCCAGGCGAGGCGTAAAGCTTTGTGTCATGCAGCCATCAAGGTTACGCGAGTGGGCCTTCGGCTCCGAAAGCTGTTTCTTTGAAAGTTTCGCATGCCGACACTTGTTGATGTCCCAGCATTGAAATCTGCAGCAGCTTGCGGAAGAATTGCACTTCTGGCATGTTGAACGATTCTCTTCAGTCGTCGTTGGTCCAGTTCTTGCAGGATCTTTTTCCGACCGCAGCGATGTCGAAGATTTGATATTTTACCGGATTCCTGATAGTCTTGGTACATTCGTGAAATGGTTGTACGGGAGAAAACCCACTTCATTGCTACCTCGGAGATGCTGTGCCCCATCACTCGTGCGCCAACTATAACACCATGTACATTTTAAACTGACAAATAATACCATCAGTAGTCAACAGGACTCCTTTGTAGGTATTGTTCTCATACATACACGCATGCGCATATGTCTGCCTATTAGTTTTCTATGGTGCTGCAGCAACCGTTGTCATTTATTGATAAGATTTTTAAAACTAAAGAAAAATCAAATTTATATTATACAAAATATTGATAAGTTTGTTTTAGAAAATAACCTAGCATCCAAATGAAAATACCAATTTTACATCACAGGAAATGTTAACAATTTTTTTTACAAAATAATGTAGCGTCCAAAAGGGAACATACAAAACCAGAAGGCGACGACATAGCGCGCTCTCATGTATACAATCCTGTGTTTTGTAGCAGGATATAGTGACAATCGTTATTACCTTGCATACAGGGAGTCAATGCTAAAATCTAAAATATGCTGTTCGTTGTTGTATGTTAGCCACATACTGTCTGAAAATAAAAAACTCGAAATATTTAAAACAGTTACAGCCTTACAGAATATATTATTTGTGTAATCTTTCGTACGAAATCCACAGTAACCCATTAAATAAACATTACACAGCACTTCACTAAGCACCATCCGAGGCAATCATCATTCATGGCGCAAAGGCCGCGTTCAAAATGTTCAGATGTGTGTGAATTCCTGTGGGACCAAACTGCTGAGGTCATGGGTCCCTAGTCTTACACACTACGTAAACTAACTAAAACTAACTTACGCTAAGGACAACACACACACCCATGCTCGAGGGAGGACTCGAACCTCCGGCGGGGGGGGGGGGGGGGGGCACAATCCGAGTCATGGCGCCTCAAACCGTGCGGTCACTCCGCGCGGCCGAACGCCGCGTTCAATTGCAGCAGATTGGCTGAACAGATGTCCAGAATGCGAAACGTGATTGTCATCGGCCGTCTTCTGGTCGCACGACCAGTATTGTCTAAGTCACACATTTTTCATCGAGAACGTCAGCTCCAGACTTCTGTGTTGTTTTAGAAAGTAACAATTTCTGGCTTGTTGACTTCTTGATCTTGAGTTGGAGAAGAATGCGTAGAATGCACAGCACTGCTCCGTTTTGTACGTACGATACTAGTGTCAAATACTTTCAGAAACGATAAGCGCAAACTTCGGTTGTCTTGAGAGGTTAAATTCTGATGCTGTTTCCCGTTTATTCCCAACGTATACCATTTGCTTTTTCTTCGGGATGTTCACCAGTTAAACGATGAAAACCAATTATCAGCAGTGATATTCATATTTGAGCCATGAATAGGAGAAGACAATCTCAGCCCTGTTTGAGTTGGTTTCTGTAGCTTCCTTTCTTGTTCTGAAAGTGCTGTACTGTCGGAATCCCTTTCAAAATATGTGTATCCATTTGAAAAATAATTTTGTTTAAAAAAACCAACACTACAGGCTTACGGGCAGTTAGTTACAAATTTATTCAATACTTCTGATAATGGTCCTGTAGGATCATCCATATTCCCTTCATCTCGTATATTTGCATCATCAAATCTACGGAAGATGTTCATGATGCTTCGGAATGTATCCCTACCAGAACAATGTGTTGCAAATAAATATATGATATTTTCATGGTTTGACCAAAAAACAGCAGTATAAAACAATAAGCCACGAACCGCGCTATTACATTGCATCCAAATCATCCAGATTTGATTTTGTATTCACTTTGTAGTTTCTACTCATCCTGACCAGTTTACAGTTAATGTATTTCACAACTGATTCCAAAATAAGCAGGACTAAGCTTCCTTTTCAGGCATCGATGGCTTCGTGAATTTTTGTCTACGACCAGGTAGTTGCCTCGGTATATTTTGGCTCTGAGCACTATGAGACTCAACTGCTGAGGTCATTAGTCCCCTAGAACTTAGAACTAGTTAAACCTAACTAACCTAAGGACATTACAAACATCCATGCCTGAGGCAGGATTCGAACCTGCGACCGTAGCGGTCTTGCGGTTCCAGACTGCAGCGCCTTTAACCGCACGGCCACTTCGGCCGGCGGTATATTTTGTTGTGACGTTCTACAATGAGAGCTGACAAGGGGATACTTGGACTATTGGAAAACATTTTTTTTCAAGCCGGAAACCTCTTATCATTTCCAACTGGTTCTTCTTCTGAACTGCCGTGTACGTGATCACTACTACGATCTTGTTCACTTACAACAGTTTCTGCATCAC
Source organism: Schistocerca serialis cubense (assembly GCF_023864345.2). Lineage (NCBI taxonomy): Eukaryota > Metazoa > Arthropoda > Insecta > Orthoptera > Acrididae > Schistocerca > Schistocerca serialis. The sequence goes on from NC_064638.1 coordinate 1,187,571,759, forward strand.
CAATATCACTGTCATCATTTGGTGTCTCAGTTTCAGCAAACCACAACTTCAGAAACCTCTTCAAAGTCTGTATCAGTTGGATGAATTTTCTTTCTGCTTGGTCCAGGTAGAAAATGCACCATACGCTTAAAAACAAATGTTAACAGTAAGGCTAGAAGATTTAAACAGATTTTGCTGCATATAAGTTAAAAGCTTTTGATAAGTACATAAATCAAGACATGAGGATTATGATTTTCTTCTCACGCAATGATAGACATTGAGTCACACATGACTCAGTAAAGCGCGTCACTAAATTCAACAACAAATAACTCGTTAAAAAACAATTGTTGGTCTCGACGTTGCACGTGCAGACTGAGGAAAGATTAGTAATGATTGTACGTGCGGTTAACGAAAGTTGAGCACTGTGAAACCGACGAATATCAAATAATGTGTAGTCACTCTCACTCCGTCTGTAGTTACGTGTTAGTACAGTCAAAGAGGGCATCCTAGTCAAAAGAAGTCTACTAGTACCAAACACCGGTCTTAAACTGAGGGAGACGATCGGACAGTGTACGTTTGGCTCATAGCATTGTGAGGCAGTGAATGACGGTCTGTGTTAAAACCGAAAAATAAGAGACTCTAAGAATTTCAGATGTGGTGCTGTAAAATGACGTTAAAAATTAGTTGGGCTGATATGATAACGAATGAGGAATTCTTCGCAAAATCTGCGAGGAAAGGAACCTACTTATGAGACATACTGGCAAGAAGGGGCAGGATGGCAGGACATATTTTAGACATCAGGGAATAACTTCCATGGTACTAGAGGAAGCTGTAGTAGATAAAAATTGTAGGGGGAGATATAGAATGGAATACGTAAAAGAAATAACCGAGGACACAGGCTGCAATTATAAGTATGAGATGAAGATGTTTGGCCGGCCGGAGTGGCCGTGCGGTTCTAGGCGCTGCAGTCTGGAGCCGAGCGACCGCTACGGTCGCAGGCTCGAGTCCTGCCTCGGTCATGGATGTGTGTGATGTCCTTAGATTAGTTAGGTTTAATTAGTTCTAGGTTCTAGGCGACTGATGACCTCAGAAGTTAAGTCACATAGTGCTCAGAGCGAGTGACTGCGTGTGAGATCGTCTAAATTATCATATATTTTTAGGTTTCAGCTCCATATTTTAACGGGTTTTGTGATAATATTTACTATATAAGTGACGTATTAGTGGTTTCTTCATTCACCTCTGCCTTTCTTGTGTTGTGACCTGATATTTGTGAGTGTTTCGTATCGAGCAACTTAACCTCTTGCCTGTGTTTACATTCCGCGCTGGCCAGTTGCAGCTGTAGCGGCGCATCGAAAGCTAAGTACTAATTAATTGTTTGTGTATATTGGTGTATTTAGGAACTTTAGTAGTCTTCAACCGGTGTTTTTGGTGTTTTCTGGTGAAATAATTTCAGAAGAACCTTTTGGGAACTGTTTTCAGCTTCGTTACTGTGTCATTAGACGTTTGATTCTCTTTCTGTATTAGTCATTTGTTATATTCACGTTTGTTGTTTATTAATACTGTTAATAATAGTAGTTACTTCCCTTGTAGAGTAAGTTTGTGATTATTGTAGTCAGGTTTTTAACATCTTCTTATTGTAGTAGCGGAACTTGGAAAAAGTAAAATTTTACCATGAGTGAGAAGTGTGGGCTTTGCCGTAGGTTCGTGAGTAGTGGATTGCGGTGTGAGACTTGTTCGAAGTATTTTCACTGGGGGGAATGCAGTGGGGAAGCCAGTGGGCATTCTGGTGAGATCCTCTCCTGGAACTGCAGGTTATGTAGCAAGAGTAAGTTGATAGAGGAGCAGGAGCTTAAGATCTGTGCCCTTCAGGTGCAGTTGAAAAACGCACAGGAGGAGCTAGATAGGATGAGGAGGGAGAAGGGGGTTGGGGAATGGGAGCTGGCTGTTGGCAAGAGATCTGCTAGGAGAAGAAGATTTTCAGATAGTTTTACTATTGGCGTTTACAATAGATATGACCAACTGTCAGAGTCTAGTGGAGAGGAATCTCTAGTAGCTGTAGATGTAGGAAGTGTGCAGCAGACCTCAGTAGTTACTGTGCCTAGAACAGTTGCAAAGTCGAAGAGGAAGAAGAAGGTTCTGCTGTTAGGTAGTTCTCATGGCAGAGGTGTAGGCCAGCAGTTGCAGGAAGTGCTGGGGAGTGAGTACCAGGTCACCAGCATTGTGAAGCCTAATGCAGGGTTGGCTCAGGTGACTGTTAACATAGGGGGGTTATGTAGGGATTTTACTAAAGAGGATCAGGTAGTGATTGTGGGTGGGGCTGGTAATAGTATTGATAGGGATGGGGAGTATAACATAGATGGTGACCTGGAAAAGATAGCCACTCAGACTGGCAACACGAATGTGCATTTCGTGGTACTGTTTCAGCGTCACGATCGGCCTCATCTTAATACAGCCGTCAGGCGTAATAACATGAGACTTGGGGGTGCGCTGATGACAGAAAGCATGGGTCACATTTCAGTGGTGTCAGTGGAGTCTATCAGCAGGACAGGTTTCACTAGACATGGCCTGCACCTCAACAGGTATGGGAAGGGGAGGTTGGCAAAGCTTATAGGTGACAGCATAGGTGGCGTTGGTGGGATCACTCATGGGAAAATTCCTGCAGTAGTGGGTGTTAGAGCTGCACCTTTTTTAGACTGAAGTCAGCTGATAGGTATTCCTGCTTAAGGGAAGTCTCTCTAACAAGGGAATCACTTTTGACAAAGCTTAGGTATCCGAGTAATGAGGGAATTAGTATATTTCATCAAAATATACAAGGTATTAGAGATGAAGTTAGTGAACTGCTTATAGATGTTGACTCTGAAATTATTGGTATATCTGAACACTTCTTAAATAAGGAGATAATTCAGAGGCTTCCTTTACTAGGATACAGGTTGGCTAGCAGCTTTTCGAGGAGCTCTTTGCGGTGTGGGGGAGTAGCCATGTATGTGAAAAACGGCATCCCATTTGAGTCAATTGATGTTTCAAAGTACTGCACTGAAAAGGTGTTTGAATGTTGTGCAGGTGTGATTAAATTTAACAGAGCTAAAGTTCTAACTGTTGTTATTTATAGATCCCCAGACTCCGATTTCACAACATTTTTGCTAAAGCTAGAGGAGGTTCTTGGTTCACTTTATAGGAAATACAAAAAGTTTGTTATATGTGGTGACTTCAGTATTAATTGTATAAGTGATTGTGCAAGGAAGAGGATGCTGGTAGACCTATTTAATTCATATAATCATATGCAAACCGTGTTGTTTCCAACGAGAGTGCAAGGGAACAGTAGAACAACCATAGACAACATTTTTGTTCATTCCTCATTACTAGAAGGGCATTCTGTTAGCAAAAAGGTGAATGGCCTTTCAGATCATGATGCACAAATTTTAACTTTACAAGATTTTTGTGCTGCAACACGTGTTAAATATAGTCATCAGCTGTTCAGGAAAGCTGATCCAGTTGCTGTAGAGACCTTTGTAAACCTTATAAAGGAACAAGAGTGGCAAGATGTTTATAGCGCTGATACAGTAGACGATAAATATAATGCTTTTCTCAAGACTTTTCTCATGCTCTTTGAAAGTTGCTTTCCGTTAGAACGTTTAAAACAGGGTACTAGCACAAACGGGAAGTCTGGGTGGCTGACTAGAGGGATAAGAATATCTTGTAGAACAAAGTGGCAATTATATCAAAACGTTAGAAACAGTCAAAATCTAAATGCAGCAGCCCATTACAAACAGTATTGTAAGGTGCTTAAAAATGTTATTAGGAAGGCAAAAAGTATGTGGTATGCAGATAGAATAGCTAAGTCTCAGGATAAAATTAAAACCATATGGTCAGTCGTAAAGGAAGTTGCTTGTCTGCAGAGACAGGTCGAGGATATAGAATCAGTGCGTAGTGGGAATGTCCGTGTTACTGATAAGTCGCATATATGTACAGTATTTAATAATCACTTTCTGAATATAGCAGGTGAACTAAATAGAAACCTAGTCCCAACAGGGAATCATCTAGCGCTCTTAGAAAAAAGTGTTCCGAGACTGTTACCTGAAATGCTCCTCCATGATACTGACAAGAGGGAGATTGAGTTAATAATTAAATCACTAAAGACCAAGAACTCTCATGGATATGACGGGGTATCTAGCAGAATACTGAAGTATTGTTCTATGTATGTTAGCCCAGTTCTCAGCCATATCTGTAACTTTTTCTTTAGGAGTGGTCGGTTTCCTGACCGATTAAAGTACTCGGTAGTGAATCCACTTTATAAAAAGGGAGACATTGATAATGTTGACAATTTTAGACCTATTTCTATGCCATCGGTGTTTGCTAAAGTTATCGAGAAGGTTGTATATACAAGGTTACTGGAGCATTTAAATTCGCATAATTTGCTGTCAAATGTTCAGTTTGGTTTTAGAACTGGTTTAACAAATGAAAATGCTATATTCTCTTTTCTCTGTGAGGTTTTGGACGGATTAAATAAAAGGTTGCGAACGCTAGGTGTTTTCTTTGATTTAACGAAAGCTTTTGACCTTGTTGACCACAAAATATTACTGCAGAAGTTGGACCATTATGGAGTAAGGGGAGTAGCTTACAATTGGTTCTCCTCTTACTTTAAGAACAGAAAGCAGAGGGTAATTCTCCGCAATACTGAGAGTGGTAGTGATGTTCAGTCCCAATGGGGCACTGTTAAGTGGGGCGTTCCCCAAGGGTCGGTGCTGGGGCCACTGCTGTTTCTTATTTATATAAATGATATGCCTTCTAGTATTACAGGTGATTCAAAAATATTTCTGTTTGCTGATGACACCAGCTTGATAGTGAAGGATCTTGTGTGTAATATTGAAACATTAACAAATAATGTAGTTCATGAAATAAGTTCGTGGCTTGTGGAAAATAATTTGATGCTAAATCACAGTAAGACTCAGTTTTTACAGTTTCTAACTCACAATTCAACAAGAACCGATATTTTGATCAGACAGAATAGGCATATTATAAGCGAGACGGAACAGTTCAAGTTCCTAGGCGTTCGGATAGATAGTAAGCTGTTGTGGAAAGCCCATGTCCAGGATCTTGTTCAGAAGCTAAATGCTGCTTTATTTACCATTAGAACAGTATCTGAAATAAGTGACACTTCAACACGAAAAGTAGTCTACTTCGCATATTTTCATACGCTTTTGTCGTATGGTATTATTTTTTGGGGTAATTTTTCTGATTCAAAAAGGGAATTTTTGGCTAAAAAACGGGCTGTTCGAGCTATATGTGGTGTAAGTACGAGAACCTCTTGTCGACCCCTATTCAAAAATCTGGGAATTCTGACATTTCCCTCACAGTATATATTTTATTTAATGACGTTTGTTGATAGCAATATTAGCCTATTTCCAAGAGTTAGCAGCTTTCACTCAGTTAATACTAGGCAGAAATCAAATCTGCATGTAAAATGCACTTCCTTGACTCTTGTGCAGAAAGGAGTGCAGTATTCTGCTGCATCCATTTTCAATAAGATACCACAAGAACTCAAAAATCTTAGCAGTAGCCCAAACTCTTTTAAGTCTAAACTGAAGAGTTACCTCATGGCTCACTCCTTCTATTCTGTCGAGGAGCTCCTGGAAGAGTTAAAAAATTAAGCAAATTCCAGTGCTACATTGTTGATTTTCTTCATTTAAACTTACGACTTGTCACCTGAATACGTTTTTTTATATTTCGTTTTATCTGTTTCTAATATCGTGTTATAATTTCATGTATTGACTCGTTCCATGACCATGGAGACTTCTCCTTAATTTGGTCCCACGGAACAATAAATAAATAAATAAATTTGAAGATGTCTGCACAAGTGAGGAAATGGTGGGACGCCGCATCGAACCGGTTAGAAAAAGAAGATGGCAATGTCTAAATGTACGAATTGTGAGCACTTCTCATACACAGCTGTAATGGGTCGCTGAAAAACAACAGATTCCTGTTGTTAAAAATTAGCGTTTGACACTTTTCGGGCGTCGATGAGCACCGAGGTTGAGAATGTACTCATGTGACGGCTCACTATGCATTTTGTTTGATGTTCTGTGGATGGGCTACGCACGAAACACGTCAAAAATAATTTTACTACAACAAGAGATCTTTTGTTCTTTTTAAGCGCCCAGTTACAGCAGTGTATAAGAAGTGCTCACAATGAAGGAAGTAAAGGACTATACAGGGTGAGTCACCTAACGTTACCGCTGGATATATTTCGTAAACCACATCAAATACTTACGAATCGATTCCACAGACCGAACGTGAGGAAAGGGGCTAGTGTAAATGGTTAATACAAACCATAAAAAAATGCACGGAAGTATGTTTTTTAACACAAACCTAGGTTTTTTTAAATGGAACCCCGTTGGTTTTGTTAGCACATCTGAACATATAAACAAATACGTAATCAGTGCCGTTTGTTGCATTCTAAAATGTTAATTACATCCGGAGATATTGTAACCTAAAGTTGACGCTTGAGTATCACTCCTCCGCTGTCCGATCGTGTGTATCGGAGAGCACCGAATTACGTAGGGTTCCAAAGGGAACGGTGATGGACCTTAGGTACAGAAGAGACTGGAAAAGCACATTACGTCCACATGCTAACACCTTTTTATTGGTCTTTTTCACTGACGCACATGTAAATTACCATGAGGGGTGAGGTACACGTACACACGTGGCTTCCGTTTTCAATTACGGAGTGGAATAGAGTGTGTCCCGACATGTCGGGCCAATAGATGTTCAATGTGGTGGCCATCATTTGCTGCAGACAATTGCAATCTCTGGCGTAATGAATGTCGTACACGCCGCAGTACGTCTGGTGTAACGTCGCCGCAGGCTGCCACAACACGTTGTTTCATATCCTCTGGGGTTGTAGGCACCTCACGGTACACATTCTCCTTTAACGTACCCCACAGAAAGAAGTCCAGAGGTGTAAGATCAGGAGAACGGGCTGCCCAATTTATGCGTCCTCCACGTCCTACGAAACGCCCGTCGAACGTGTACTTCACCCCTCATGGTAATGTACATGTGCGTCAGTGAAAAAGACCAATAAAAAGGTGTTAGCATGTGGACGTAATGTGCTGTTCCAGTCTCTTCTGTACCTAAGGTCCATCACCGTTCCCTTTGGAACCCTACGTAATTCGGTGCTTTCTGATACACACGATCGAACAGCCGAGGAGTGGTACTCAAGCGTCAACTTTAGGTTACAATATCTCCGGATGTAATTACCATTTTAGAATGCAACAAACGGCACTGATTACGTATTTGTTTATATGTTCCGATGTGCTAACAAAACTAACGGGGTTCCATTTTAAAAAACGTAGGTTTGTGTTAAAAAACATACTTCCGTGCATTTTTTTATGGTTTGTATTAACCAATTACACTAGCCCCTCTCCTCACGTTCGGTCTGTGGAATCGATTCGTCAGTATTTGATGTGGTTTACGAAATATATCCAGCGGTAACGTTAGGTGACTCACCCTGTATACATGGCGGGTTTGTCGTAGAGAGACAACGTCATACGATTCTGTGACGATGTTTAGCTATGTCAGTTGTGTATTACTTTCCGAAGTGAAATGATAATTAAATGAAGACCCTAGGCTGCCGACAGGGGTTGATATACATCAACGGGGACAGTTGAAAATGTGTGCCCCGACCGGGACTCGAACCCGTGATCTCCTGCTTACATGACTGATGCCCTATCCATCTTTTTTTTTCATTTTGTTCGTTGTTGATCGTTATGTTTGGTCGTTGCGGTCGTCGCAAGACATCCTGCTCAAGTTCGGTGGTTGATCCTTCCACTCAGTTTTTTATAACAGAGGCCAACCGGCTCTCCGACCTAACACACATCCATCTGAGCCACCGAGGGCACAGAGCATAGTGTGACTGCAGGGACTTATCCCTTGCACACGCCTCGTGAGACCCACATTCCCAACTTAATGTCCGCACACCACATTCGTAGTGCCCCTGCCCATTACACTTATTACTCGCGGCAGACAATCTTACCGAGTCCCGTAGAGGTCGGGCAATACGTGTGCATCCGCACAGAAGAAGAAGGCCAATAACCGGTTAGCCTTAACTATATATGAAGATGGTGGCTATGCAGCGCTCTAAAATGCCCGAACGCTTACGGGAATCGGTAAGATTGTCTGCCGCGAGTAATGAGTGTAGTGGGCAGGGGCACTACGAATGTAGTGTGTGGACATTAAGTTGGGAATGTGGGTCTCACGGGGAGCCCTCGGTGGCTCAGATAAATAGAGCGTCTGCCATGTAAGCACGAGATCCTGGACTCGAGTCCCGATCGGGGTACACATTTTCAACTGTCCCGTTGATGTATATCGACGCCTGTCGGCAATGTAGGGTCTTGACTTATACCAACTTCATATGTAGTTTCCGAAGTGTTTCTTTACCAAACGCCCTCAGACACGTCATTTGTTACGTATGTGTTCCATATTATACTACTCACTTCAAACAACCTTATATTGCGATAAAATTTACAACTGGTAAAGTGGTGTACTTATAGTCAGCAAGCAATATTGTTGAATTAACGTGTTGGCCACTCTACAATTTGTGTCATCATCCGTAGAGCGTGTCAAACTCTGTGGTATAGCATCAGTTCCTTCCTGAACCAACATGTGACTGATTATGTATTACAGGCGTGTTTCGAATGGAGTGGCTATTGTCAGACTTTGTAGATACAGATCCTCCTTCGAATGAGTTATTGTATATGTTTGCTAAAAACTCAACTATATCATCAGCGTATTACCAAAGAAACTTAACTGGTGCACAGTAAGGACCGGAAGACTTGTCTATGTTATCAGAAATTGTTTCACTACATTGAGCTATCTTACGCCTGTTGGCAGCTGTTCTTGATTAGAGTTCTAGAATACTTACTGCATCTCTCTTGGTAATGGAATTTCGTAAAATCATCTTTAGTAACTCCACTTTAATGTCGTCATTGTCATCGGCAACATTACCACTGCTACCGCACAGTGAGAGTATTTACTGTTTCTTGCCGCTAGAAAACTTAACGTACGACCGTAATCTCTAAGGATAGTCTTCCAGATTTCAAGATAGAGTTTCGTCGTGAAAACTATTAAAAATTTCTCGCATTGAAGTCTGCACTAAGTTTCTAGCTTTTGTATACCATATGTAAAAATAATGAAGTGGACGTATAGAGTCCAATTCGAAGAAGTTTCAAAAGGAATTGGAAGGGAAAGAAGAAAATCGGAAACCATTGCCTGAAAATAGGGCATGTTAGTGATACAACTGGAACAGTTGCATAGAACAACAGTAGAGGAAGACAAAGACTAGAATGTACAAAACAGCTTATGGAAGATGTTGTCTATAGTAGCCATGTAGAGATAGGTTTAGCATAATACAGGAGGAAATAAAGAACAATGTCAAAACAGTCGAAAGAATAAAAAATGGAAAAATCAGTAACAACAAGGATTGCAATACAAACTACAGTTGCTTGGAAAAGGAGAAGAAACGGCGAGATCTACGAGAGTATAGGGAAAATATCAGAAGCAGAAGGAAAGCGAACTATCGATTGAACGAGAACTGGCTAACAAAGTAAATGTTCCTGTATTTCTGAAAAAAAAGCGACAGTAGCATGGATTGCAGAAAGTGAACGGGAATTGAATCGGTGCTTAATGAAATGGAACATGTGCTAGAAAATAGCTATAATATGCAGATAAAAAATAAAGCAATTATAATGGTGTTCGCATGAAGGGGAAGTACTAGATGGCTAAATGTTAAACTAGGACAAGGGAATCTTGAAAGGATTACGAATTTCTTTATTTCAGAAGTATATAAATACAGATGAAGAAGGAACATGTGCGGGCTGCATACAAGGAAAAAATCTGATTTCTATACAAAGAAGCGGCTACTAACATCCAACAATGCAAACCTTGAAAATAGGAAAAGATTCATGACAAGCACTATATGGTTGTGATACATGGATAGTGAGAAAAATCGGAAATGAATCGAAGCCTTTCAAGCATGGAGACACAGGAGACTGTCGCTGGTCAGATGGATTGATCGAGTGAGGAACGAAGACATACAGCTACAAGGCAACGAGAAAACTTCACGACGAAACACACATCCGGCTTCCTTCACGAGACTCGGAGCAGAGGGCGAGAGAAAAAACTGCACGCTCCAGCGCACTGGAGGAACGCGGCCGGAGAGAAACCGCAAGCTGGCTGGACCTCCACTCCAGCAGTTGCACCTCAGACGTAAGTAAACTTCTCTTTCTAAATTATTTTCCCGTTCACTGAGACTCAGTCAGCCACGTCAACAAATAGAAGCAACCGCAGCCATCTACTTGCAGTTATGATCCATGATTTGCTTTTTTTTTAAACTTCGTTTTGACCAGCAAGGATTTTTCCAGTACTCTTTCATTTTTTCCCCACGCTGATTTTTCCTTTCTTCTGTCCCTGCCGATCCCGGTTTCTTATTTCTTCTGCCTTTAAAGTCTTCTTAATGGAATTATTTGATCCTTTTTTGATGTTGTTTCTTTCGAGTTATTTTCTTATTTGTGCAATCCATGCTACTGTCGCTTTCTTTTTCCAAAATACAGGAATATTTGTTTCGTTAATCTATTCTCATTCACTCGATAGTGGTGTTTGCTTTCCCGTTGCTTCTGATATTTTCTTGCTTTCCCGTTACTTCTGATATTTTCTGTGTTGTTCTCTTTTTCCAACCAGCTGTAGTTTGTATTGCAATCCTTGTCCTTACTGATTTTCCATTTATTAGTCTTTCGACTGTTTTGACATTGTTCTCTACTTCGTACTGTACTATGCTAACGCTATCTCTACGTGCCTACCAAAGGGAACATACTCTATAAGCAGTTTTGTACATTTTAGTCTTTGTCCTCCACCACTATTTTTCCATGCAACTATTCCTGGACGCTGTAACAAGTGTACCACTAACATATACCTTCTTCAGGTAATGGTTTCCGGTATTTTTCTTTTCCCTCCCATTCGTTTTAACACTTCTTCAATTCGGACTCCATACGTCCAATTAATTTTTTTACATATATGTCATACAAAAGCTAGGAACTTAGCACAGACTTCAATGAGAGATATTTTTAATAGTTTCCAAGTCGAAACTCTGTCTTGAAATATGGAAGAATATTCTAAGATATTGCGGACGTACGTAAAGTATTCTAGCGGCAAGGCACAATAAATACTTTCACTGTGTCATAGCAACGGTAATGTTGCCGACGGCAGCGACACTAAAGCAGAGTTACTGAACACGATTTTACGAAATTTCGCTACAAAGAAAGATGCTGTAAGTATTCCAAAACTCTAATCAAGAACGGCTGTCAACAGGAGTACTTTAAAAGTAGATGCCTCGATTTAGTGAAATAATTTAAGACAATATAGACAAGTCATCAGGTCCAGACTGTGTACCAGTTAGGTTTCTTTGGTAATATGCTAATGATATAGCTCAGATTTCTCAAACATATATAACAACTCACTCGACGAAGGATCTGTACCTACAGAGTCTGAGAATAGCTAGTGCATTCGGAAGACATCTGTAATACGTAACGAGTCACTGGCTGTCGGTTCAGGAAAGAATTGATGCCATCACACAGAGTTTTACACTTTCTACGAATGATGACACGAATTGTAGAGTGGCCAACACGTTAATTCAATAATGTTGCTTGCTGACTATAAATGAATTACTTTTCCAATCGTAAATTTTACTCCAATATATAAGGTTGTTTGCAGTAAGTAGCATAATATACAGCACACAAATAAAAAGCAATGTGTCTGAGGGTCTATGCTTTGGGAAGTGATACACAACTGATCTCGCTAAACAACTTTACTATTTATCAGAAATGGACATACGTATCACGTAATATTTTTACAAAAGCCTACCGTTGTTTTTATTTCAAAAGGGCTGGTTTCGACCAATCTCACCCATCTTCAGATCATAATGTTCTACGTAATATGATTTCAAGACGGGTGTCATTGCCCGAAACCGGTTATTTTGAAATAAAACAGCTATCTACCGCCAGAAAACAGGCGTATTTTGTATAAAATATGCTAGCTGGTGCTAGGTTGCGCTAACGAGGAAGACAGTTTGTCTCGCTATTTGTTTGTTGTGGTATTCATCCCCAAAGACTGGTCTGATGTACCTCTTCACGCTTGTCTATGACACACAAATGTCTTGGTCTTCGATAAACTACCTCAACCTACATGTATTTGAACTTACCTATCGTATTCATCCCTCAGTCTCCCTCTACAATGTTTAGCCCCCCACCACATTCACACTTCCTTCAATTACGAAACAGAGTGATCCCTCGCCCCATTCTTTCAGTTAAGTTGTGCCTTAAATTTCTTCTCTACTCGATTCATTCAGTACCTCCTAATTAGGTCTAGCCGTCTAATCTTCAGCAGCCATTTATAGCGTCACATTTCAAAACCTTCTATTCTCATCTTGTCTGAACTAATTGTCACCCAAGATTCGCTTCTGCACAAAGCTACACTGCAGACAAATGCCTTAAGAAATGACTTCTTAATACTTAAATTTATATTAGATATTAACAAATTCCTCTTTTTCAGGAATGCTATTCTTGCTCTAGCCAGTCCTTTTCACTTTAGCCGCTATCAGTTATTTCGTTGCCCAAGTAAAAAAACTCATCTACTACTTTTAGTGTCTGATTTCTAATATAATTCCCTCAACATTGCCTGATTTATTTCTACTACATTCCAATATGCTTATTTTAGTTTTGGTCATGTGCATCTTATAACCTCTTTCCAAGACATTATTCATTCCGTTCAACCTCTCTTCCAAGTCCTCTGCTGTCCGTGATAGAATTGCAGTGCTACCGGGAAACCTCAAAAGTTTTTATTTCTTCTCCTTGAACTTTAATTCCTTCTCCAAATTTTTCTTTGCTTTCTTTAGTGCTTGCTCAAAATTAAATAACTTCACTCCCTTCTCAGTTACTGATTTCTATGCATATCCTTTGATTCTTCCTACTGCAGTCTGCTTTCTGCGCAAATTGTATACAAGGTGATTCTTATTAACGTTTAAAAATCCCTCAAGCGACGTAGATGGCGCGGAGACAAGTAATTTAATATAAGACATATGGTGCCGCAAATGTTGGGAAATATCCGAAAAGTATATGATAAATGTTGAACATGTGACGTCACCGGATGGCGTACCTCGCCGCGTTGCGTGCAGTGGTAGAGCTTATTGGTCTGTCGCACTTGACCACGCCAACGCAAGTCAAGTATACATGATGGTGTGGTTCCAGGTTTACTTCCGCGGCTCAATGTCCGTGTCGACACCAGTAAATGACCTGCTTTTTCTTTACTAAATAAAGTCTATAAACAAAAGAAGAAGGAACAAAAGGGAAGAAACGCAAAATAAGAACAGCTTTTGCTCGGCTACAGCGAGGAAAGATCAACCTTTAAAAAACGTGTTCGAAACATGAGTAGCCTAGCGGAGGGTTGAGCAGGTCTGCCCCCTACAGGCGAGGATAGAATCGACAAACCTAATCACTGCACGCGCGTCGAGGTACATCATCTGGTGACGTCACATGGTCTTCATTTTTCACCACTATTCAGGTATTTCCCGACATTTGCGGTCCCATGTTACTTGTCTCAGAATTATCTACGTCGTTTTCGCGTCTTTTAAACGTTTATAAGAAACACTAACAAATTTAGTTTTAAAAGCAAACATCCAAGAACAAAATTAATTGAAAAAGACAAAATTTCAATAACCAACTGATGGCAAACAGCTCAAAAGGACAACAGTACAAAATCACTTCCTTTTTGTAAAGTATATTAAATGAAGAAAAAAACATTTACATTATAAACAGCAAAACATAGGATCAAATGATTATGTCACAAATATCAACCATCGGCTATTGTCAGTAATTATCGAAATGCCAAAACCTCCTACGCATTGTTCCCATAGGAATCGCGAGGAAATGATTAGGCTGTATTTAGCGCTCACTGAGGCATTTAAACAATCATTCTTCCCGTGCTCCATACGTAAACATGCCGGGAAGAAGCCCTAAGCAACTGGTACACTGGGAACTACGCTCCGCTACGCATTCACAAGGATATGCTCAATATGGGTACAGACATAGAAACAGCGTTAGGGAGTAAAGCGTGAAACCTGAAGGCGTAGCACATCAGTGAAAGAATCCCAACGACTTCTGCACGATGTAGGTTATCGACTTCGCACGATATTCCTTCTGCATGGTTATGCAGAGCAAACTATTTTTGACATTAGTTTCATTGCCACAGGAGATTGTACCATATCAGAATATCGAGGGAAAACATGATGCGAATTACATCTACACATTTCCAGAGATACTCTGCAACTCACACATAAATGGTAGGCATAGGTTTTATCGAACCACCTTCACAAAGTTCTCTATTGTTCTACTCTCGAAAAGCGCGCGGAACAAACGAACACCTATATCTTTCCGTGCGAGCTCTGATTTAACTTATTTTATTATTATGATCGTTTCTCTGTATGTAGGACGACGTTGACAAAATATTTTCGCATTCGGAGGCGAAACTTGGTGATTGAATATTCGTGAGAATATTCCGCCGCAACGAAAAACACCTTTGTTTTAATAATGTCCTCCCCAAATCCTGCATCATGTCCGTGACACTCTCTGCCCTATTTCTCAATAATAGAAAACGTTCTACTCTTCCTCGAACTTTCTCGACATACTCCGTTAATTCTATGTGGTAAAGATCCCACACAGCGCAGCAGTACTCCGAAAGACGACGGACAAGCGTAGTGTAGGCAGTATGTTTAGTAGATCTGGTGCATCTTCTAAGTGTTCTGCCAATAAAATGCAATCCTTCGTTCTCCTTCTCCTCAGCATTTTCTATGTGCTTTTCCCAATTTAAGTCGTTGATAACTGTAGTTCCCAGGTATTTAGTTGAATTTATGGCTTTTCAATATGCCTGATTATCGTGTACTCGAAATTTAAGGGATTCCTTTTAGCAATCATTTGGATGGCGTCACACTTTTCCTTATTTAGCGTCAATTGCCAATTTTCACACCACGTAGATGTCTTTTCTAAATCGTTTGGCAATTGGTTTTGATCTTGTGATGACTTTACTAGACGATAAACGACAGCATTATCTGCAAACAACCTAAGACGGCTGCTCAGATTGTCTCCTAAGTTTATATAGATAAGAAACATCAGAGAGGGCCTATAATACAAGCTTCGCCAGATATCACTTCTGTTTTACTCGATGACTTTCCGTCAATTACTACGAACTGTGATCTCTCTGACAGGAAATCACGAATTATAACTTAGACGTATTCCATAAGCACCTAATATGATTACAAGCCGCTTGTGAGGTACGGTGTCAAAAGCCTTCTGGAAATCTAGAAATACGGAATCAATTTGAAATCCCTTGTCGATAGTAGTCAACACTTCCTGTGAGTAAGAGCTAGTTGTGTTTTGCAAGAACGATGTTTTCTAAATTCGTGTTGACTGTTTATCAATAGACCGGTCTCTTCGAGGCAGTTCATAATGTTCGAACAAAGTATATGTTCCATTGTTCTGCTGCATATCGACGTTAATGATAAGGGCCTGTAATTTAGTGGATTACTCCTACTGCCTTTCTTGAATATTGGTATGACCTGTACAACTTTCCATTCTCTGGGTACGGATCTTTCGTCGAGCGAGCAGTTGTGTATGGTTGTAAAGTGTGGAGCTACTGCATCAGCAAACTCTGAGAGGGACCTAACTGGTAAAGGGCCTAACTGGTATACAGTCTGGACCGGAGGACTTGCAAGTGATTTTAGTTGCTGCAGTATTCCGAGGATATCTACTTCTAAGTTACTCATGTTGGCAGCTGTTCTTGAATCGAATTCTGGAGTGTTTACTTCGTCTTCTCTGATGAAGGAATTTCGGAAGGCTGTGTTTAGTAATTCTACTTTAGTAGCACTGTCGTCGATAGTATTTCCATTGCTATCGTGCAAAGAAGGCATTGATTGTGTCTTACCGCTAGCATACTTTAAGCATCTCACATTGAAGTCCGCGCTAAATTTCGAGCTTCTGTGAAAGATCGCCAATCTAGGGGATTTTGCACCCGTTTAAATTTGGCACGCTTTTCTCGTTTCTGCGAGTGTTCTGACCCGTTTTGTGTACCAAGGGGGATTAGCTCTGTCGTTTGTTAATTTATTTGGTATAAATCTCTCAGTTGCTGTCGATACAATTCCTTTGAATCAAGACACATCTGGTCTACACTTACATGGCTAATATGGAAGGAGTGGAGATTGTGTCAAGCGAATTTTTATGTGCTTTGTTGAATAGATATATTTTTCGGTCATTTTTGGAGGATCGGGGAGTTACGGTATTCAGTCTCGCTACAGAAAACCTGTGTTCACTAATCCCTATATCCGTTTTGATGCTCGTTACTAGCTCAGGATTATTTGTAACTAAGACGTTTTTGACGTAACTTGAAGAAAACATACGTATTGACCATTGATCTCTATTTCTCTTACGTGTAAGTCAACTTCATACGTCTGGAGTTGCATACTATTTGTTTGTGTTAGACTGAGAGTTTGACTGTGTCCATAGGGAAAGAGAGCTTGAATAATAATAATAGTAGTAGTAATACATAAACTTAAATAAAACTAAAATACGTTCTTGTAACAGTGTGAGAGATATTTTCATCAAGTTACATTAAAATCCTTCGAATAAAACATATTATCAAGTTTAGTTACCTACAGAAACTAGGCAGATGCATGCTTAACGTCGATTCAGTTTGCCGCCTCTTGGTGACGTGTACAGAGAGAGTTGCGCTGCCATCTATCGTGGCTGTTATAACATGATTCCGCAGGTTCGCGCAATTCCGCTGAGATGGCACTACCATCGCGTTCACACACCCCGTCCATGTCCGTGAGCGTACAACGAATAAAAGAACGCACAAAATCTTAATTTTTCGATCCTTTCTCTAAATTATCAATTATTGTTCATTGAATTTGTATATGCTGTTTGATTTGAAGGAATTACAGTGCCACCAGCTCATAAAAGCGGCATCCCACCTCAAACTGGTGGTACAATTCCACGTTATGTCCAAAATCAACGTAGAGAGGTGTCTGGCAGGACTACCTTAGCTAAAATTTCAGGTCATACAAAATATACTCGGCAGTATGAATCACTCAAATTTCCACAACTTTCTAATAGTATTGGCTGATTTGTGATGATGATGGTGTGTCATTGGGTCATATGAATAAAACGGAGAACATACGTACTTCACCCTCGAAATTTCGGAGAACATTCTCAGATTCGCATGAATGAAGGCAGTCGAAGAATATCCTCCACCCGAGAATGTTCTCGTCGTGAATAAAAGGGAAGGGGAAGTTGCTCAAAACAAAGGACATTCTTCGATTTCGTATGAATAGAACTACAGGTGCTTCTCACAAGCGGAGAACATTATCCGTTTTTTGAAGTGAGCTCTGTAGCATACTTGGTGCTGAGTAAGTTCTATTAAGTTTTAACGACAACTCGATGGTAATGGTAGAATTTGTATTGCTTGGAGGGCAAAAAACGCTAAACGTAGCCCGAATAAATACTGAAGAGAGAAACCGTAGAAGTTTATACGGTTTTAGTAATAAAAACATTGTTTGCCTGGCGAGCTTCCTTCCACAAATCATTAAAGAATATTTCTGTTGCTGTTTACCAGACTGATTTAAGAGAAGACTTAGATATACACTATAAACAACTGTGTCACAGACATTTCCAGATGTTCATCACCATGCCTTCTCACAGCATGAATCTTATATTTTGTTATGTTAGGAATAATTAGGCACGTCGAAAAAAATTATTAACTGGTTTTCTACAGACCTAGCGATCTATTTTCGTAACGAAACCGCACAGCTGGCCGCTTACGTACTTGACAACAAAAATTACCTCGTGTTAGCAGATTCTGACAGAGCTCCAGTTTGAAGTAGATGAAAATATCATGTAACCTTAACTTTTCGTTCGTGTAATGTGTTCACCTAACTTCGATAGCAAGAAAGTTTCCCGCGTGTCGAAAATTCGTTAACATCGCAAGAAAATGCAGTTTCGTAAACTGTCCATAATCGTCTTCATAATTTACTACCGCACATAAAAGTAAAATCTAAACGTGGTGCAACTCTTGCAGAGCACACTTACGCCAGTTCCATATTTGTACACTGGATAGTTTATCCGTTTGAGCGAGTTGAATGAATGTAACATTACGTGTGTGTTCTCTACCGGACACTGCAGACAACACACAGCGGGAACGTTCTCAAGGGGGAAGTAGTGAAGAGTAACTTCCTCGTCGGAGGACACGCTTCAGATTTTTTATTCATTAGAAATTGAAAACTCTCTTAGAGAATGTTCCTTAGTCTGAGAATCTTCTCTGGAGAATGTTCTCTTTTTTATTCATACGACCTACTGTGTCAGGTGCAGTTTATTATTTCGTAGTGAATAGTTACGCTGGAGACTTGTAATTTCTTCTAAGAAATGATACGTTTCGTTGCAAGGAATGTTATTAATGGGAGTTATTATCGTGTTCCGAAAACGGACTCAGTGTTCATCAAGAAGTTTTGTCCATTTAATGTATTTTTGGCGACATCGAACTGTAGAGGTCGATATGAGCATGCAAAATTATATTTGTGTAATGTGTTTTTGTTGATTCTTGGTCTTCGTGTAGCTCTTTTTGGATCCTCTGTGCTGACGCATTTTTGTCATATCTTGTGATCATTCATGTTCAGTCACGTGGTTACATTTCGTGGAATCAAAGTGTGCATGTTATTCCGTCTACCCACCACCATGGAAAACCCACATATTTAAAGAAAGACCTTTATTTTTCTTATCATGACGTGGTACTGATTTCATGGTTTCCACCATTTGCTGTGATGGACAGTTCTGTCCATTAACAAGGGCCAATTCCGGGTCAGTCTTATATACAGGGTGTTACAAAAAGGTACGGCCAAACTTTCAGGAAACATTTCTCACACACAAATAAAGAAAATATGTTATGTGGACATGTGTCCGGAAACGCTTAATTTCCATGTTAGAGCTCATTTTAGGTTCTTCCACCTACGCTCAATGGAGCACGTTATCATGATTTCATACGGGATACTCTACCTGTGCTACTAGAACATGTGCCTTAACAAGTACGACACAACATGTGGTTCATGCACGATGGAGCTCCTGCACATTTCAGTCCAAGTGTTCGTACGCATCTCAACAACAGATTCGGTGACCGGTGGATTGGTAGAGGCGGACCAATTCCATGGCCTCCACGCTCTCCTGACCTCAACCCTCTTGACTTTCATTTATGGGGGCATTTGAAAGCTCTTGTCTACGCAACCCCGGTACCAAATGCAGAGACTCTTCGTGCTCGTATTGTGTCGGCTGTGATACAATACGCCATTCTCCAGGGTTGCATCAGGGATCCCATGCGACGGAGGGTGGATGCATGTATCCTCGCTAACGGAGGACATTTTCAACATTTCCTGTAACAAAGTGTTTGAAGTCACGCTGGTAAGTTCTGTTGCTGTGTGTTTCCATTCCATGATTAATGTGATTTGAAGAGAAGTAATAGTGTGTGAGGAATGTTTCCTGAAAGTTTGGCCGTAGCTTTTTGTAACACCCTGTATATTATTCGGGACTGTTTTATTTTCTGCACTCTAGATTCATCACGTGAAACTGATTCTTGAAATTTCACAAGTACGCTTTCATGGGATAGTTTCTTTAAAATGGCTCTGACCACTATGGGACTTAACTGCTGTGGTCATCAGTCCCCTAGAACTTAGAACTACATAAACCTAACTAACCTAAGGACATCACACACATCCATGCCCGAGGCAGGATTCGAACCTGCGACCGTAGCGGTCGCGCGGTTCCAGACTGTAACGCCTAGAACCGCTCGGCCACTCCGGCTGGCCGGATAGTTTCTTCATGGGACAGTTTACTTTGGCGCTTTATTTCGCGGCTGGACTTTCGAGTACTTCCAAATAAAACTGATACAAACATAATGGATGTAGCAGCGATTTGTTTCTCATGAAAAGGCCTCAAATATGTCATTAATATTCGTCGATTACTTCTCGACTAATGCTTTGTTTTCACACATGTTCGCCACAGCGCGTTGCGTTCTTGGGAGGATTCTTAACATGATGTGTTAAAAGTCTAGCTCATCCCATCGAATCGCAGAGATACTTGGTGGGCGATGGGGACCAGGGTAGCCCAATCAATGATCCTTCCATGGCTCAAAACATCTGTAGTGTGAACTGCAGTGTCAGGTTTGTTAAAAGACATCTTGCGTTACACAATGACCTGCACCTAAAAATTTTTAATTGCCAGTCTGGTATTTGCGCGTTTAGCCCACCATCAGTGGCTCATATTCTTTAGGTCTCTATCAGGTGACGTTTTCGTCGAGTGGGAAATTATAAAGATGTTAAAATTTATGTGAATCTCAGATACACAGATTGTCCTGTGTACATGTTATAGTTGGCACACTTCTTGGTCATATTAGACACTACTACCCACCAATAAGCACAAAAAATTCTTCAAATGGCTCTGAGCACTATGGGACTTAACATCTGAGGCCATCAGTCCCCTAGAACTTAGAACTAGTTAAACCTAACTAACCTAAGGACGTCACACACATCCATGCCGGAGGCAGGATTCGAACCTGCGACCGCAGCGGTCCAGCGGCTCCAGACTGCAGCGCCTAGAACCGCACGGCCACTTCGGCCGGCCAATACGTACATTACCGGATCTTATGCTACACGTTCTTGAGGAATTTCGTATAGAAATTTAAGTTTACCGCTTTAGCAAAAGCATGGTGGTCCAATGTATTTACGCTACTAGCCATTAAAATTGCTATACCAAGAAGAAATGCAGATGATAAACGGGTATTCATTGGACAAATATATTATACTTGAACTGACATGTGATTACATTTTCACGCAATTTGGGTGCATAGATCCTGAGAAATCAGTACCCAGAACAAGCACATCTGACCGTAATAACGGCCTTGATACGCCGGGGCATTGAGTCAAACAGAGCTTGGATGGCGTGTACTGGTGCAGCTGCCCATGCAGCTTTAACACAATACCACACTTCAACAAGGTTAGTGACTGGCGTATTGTGACGAGCCAGTTGCTCGGCCACCATTGACCAGACGTTTTCAATTCAAATGTTCAAATGTGTGTGAAATCTTATGGGACTTAACTGCTAAGGTCATCAGTGCCTAAGCCTACACACTACTTAACCTAAATTATCCTAAGGACAAACACACACACCCATGCCCGAGGGAGGAATCGAACCTCCGCCGGGACTAGCCGCACAGACCATGACTGCAGCGCCCTAGACCACTCGGATAATCCCGCGCGGCGTTTTCAGTTGGTGAGAGATCTGGAGAATGTGCTGGCCAGGGCAGCAGTCCAACATTTTCTGTATCCAGAAAGGCCCGTACAGGACCTGCAACATGCGGTCGTGTATTATCCTGCTGAAATGTAGGGTTTCGCAGGGATCGAATGAAGGGTAGAGCCACGGGTCGTAACACATCTGAAATGTAACGTCCACTGTTCAAAGTGCCGTCAGTGCGAACAAGAGGTGACCGTGACGTATAACCAATGGCACCTCATACAATCACGCCGGGTTATACGCCAGTATGGCGATGACGAATACACGCTTCCAATGTGCGTTCACCGCGATGTCGCCAAACACGGATGCGACCATCATGATGCTGTAAAAAGAACCTGGAGTCATCAGAAAAAATGACGTTTTGCCATTCGTGCACCCAGGTTCGTTGTTGAGTACACCATTGCAGGCGCTCCTGTCTGTGATGCAGCGTCAAGGGTAACCGCAGCCATGGTCTCCGAGATGATAGGCCATGCTGCTGCAGACGGTTGTTGTCTTGCAAACGTCCCCATCTGCTGACTCAGGGATCGAGACGTTGCTGCACGATCCGTGACAGCCATGCGGATAAGATGCCTGTCATCTCGACTGCTAGTGATACGAGGCCATTGGGATCTAGCACGGCGTTCCGTATTACCCTCCTGAACCCACCGATTCCTTATTCTGCTAACATTCATTGGATCTCAACCAACGCGAGCAGCAATGTCGCGATACGATAAACCGCAATCGCGATAGGCTACAATCCGACCTTTATCAAAGTCGGAAACGTGATGGTACGCATTTCTCCTCCTTACACGAGGCATCACAGCAACGTTTCGCCAGGCAACGCCGGTCAACTGCTGTTTGTGGGTGAGAAATCAGTTGGGAACTTTCCTCATGTCGGCACGTTGTAGGTGTCGCCGCCGGCGCCAACCATGTGTGAATGCTCTGAAAAGCTAATCTTTTGCATATCACAGCATCTTCTTCATGTCGCTTAAAGTTCGCGTCTGTACCATGTCATCTTCGTGGTGTAGCAATTTTAACGGCCAGTAGTGTAACAATCTTGCAGTCAATGTTACAAGTATGCTCAGAATTCTCGCGGACGATGCAGTTATCTGTAACGGGTAATGTCCTGAAAAGGCTGCACAAATATTCAATTAGATCTTGATTAAATTTCAAATTGGTGTAAAGACTGACAACGTACTTTAAATGTCCATAAATGTAAAACACTGTACTCCACAAAACCAAGAAACGTGACTACAATATCTGTCACAGTTGGAATCGGTCAACTGACATGAGTGTAATGTTTTCTAGGGGTATGAAATGGAACGATCACATAGGTTCAATGGTAGGTAAAGCAGGTGGCAGACTTCATTGTATTGTTAGAATACTACGGAAATGCAGTCAATCTACGAAGGAGATAGATTACAAAACATCTTAGAACATTGGACAAGTGTGTGAGACTCATACCCCAAAGGACTGAAAGTGAACATTGGACGTAAACAAAGAATGGCAGATATATGGTTCAACTGGTTCAACTGGCTCTGAGCACTATGGGACTTAACATCTGAGGTCATCAGCTCCCTAGACTTAGGACTACTTAAACCTAACTAACCTAAGGACATCACACCCATCCATGCCCGAGGCAGGGTTCGAACCTGCGACCATAGCAGCAGCGCAGTTCCGGACTGAAGCGCCTATAACCGCTCGGCCACAGCGGTCGGCGGCATGTATGGTCACAGCTTTGTTTCGTCCATGGGAAAGCAGAACGAACATTCTGACTGCGCAGACATACTAGTGTGATGCGCCAGCCTGAAGACAAAACCCCTGACCGCCGCTGAACTGCGAAAGCGTTACGGAGATGATAGATAAACTCCAGTGGAAGACTCTACAGGAGAGACGCTCAGTAGCTCGGTACGGGCTTTTGTTGAAGTTTCGAGAACATACCTTCACCGAGGAGTCAAGCAGTATATTACTCCCTCCTATGTATATCTCGCGAAGAGACCATGAGGATAAAATCAGAATTAGAGCCCACACAGAGGCACACCGATAACCCTTCTTTCCACGAACAATACGAGACTGGAATAGAAGGGAGAACCGATAGAGGTACTCAAGGTACCCTCCGCCACACACCATCAGGTGGCTTGCGGAGTATGGATGTAGACGTAGATGTAGATTGGATACGAGCACTACCAGTCAGATTAGGTTGGTGGTGCAAATCAGCTTATAGTCTCCATCTTCATGAAATGACACAGCATATACACTGATGCACCAAAGAAACTGGTATAGACATGTATATTCAAATAAAGAGATATTTAAACAGGCAGAATAAGGCGCAGCAGTCGGCAATACCTATGTACGACGAAAAGTGTCTGGCTCAGTTGTTAGATCGGTTAGTGGTGCTATGATGGCAAGTTATCAAGATTTAAGTGAGTTTCAGTGTGTTGTTATAATGGGCGCACGATCGACAGAACACAGCATCTCTGAGGTAGTGATGAAGTGGGGATTTTCCTGTATTACCATTTCGAGTGTACTTTGAATACCAGGAATGTAGTAAAACATCAGACTTACGACATCGCTGCGGCCGGCAAAAGATCCTGTCTGTAAGAACGAGGCCAATGACGACTGAAGTAGATCGTTCAGCGTGAGAGAACTGCAACCCTTCCGCAGATTGCAGCAGATTTCAATGCTGGGCCATCAACAAGTGTCAGCATGCCAACCATTCAACGAAGGCCAACTTTTGTACCCTTGGAGACAGCACGAAAGAAAGCTTTACTCCACACCTGGGCTCGTCAACACCGACGTTGGGCTGTTGATGACTGGAAACATGTTGCCTGGTCGGACGAGTCTCGTTTCAAATTGCATCGAGTGGATGGACGTGTACGAGTATGGAGACATTCTTATGAATCCATGGACCTGGCATGTCAGCAGGGGACTTCAAAAAATTGGTCAAATGGCTCTAAGCATTATGCGACTTAACATCTGAGGTCATCAGTCCCCTAGGCTTAGAACTACTTAAACCTAACCAACCTAAGAACATCACACACATCCATGTCCGAGGCAGGATTAGAACCTGCGACCGCAGCAGCAGCGCGGTTCAGGACCGGAGCACTTAGAACCGCTCGTCCACAGCGGCCAGCATCAGGGGACTGATTGATTTGGCGGAGGCTCTGAAATGGTATGTGTGTGTTTGTGTGTGCGGGGGGGGGGGGGGTGCAGTTGGAGTGATATGGGACATCTGATACGTCTAGAAACTACTACTCTGACAGGTGACACGTACGTAAACATCCTGTGTGATTACCTGCATCCGTTCATGTCCATTGTGGATTCCGACGGACTTCAGAGCAATTCCAGCAGGGCAATGTGACAGCCCACACGTCGAGATTTGCTACAGAGTGGCTCCAGGAGCACTCTTCTAGTTTAAACACTTCCGCTGACCACCAAACTCTCCAGACATGAACATTATTAAGCATATCTGGGATTCCTTGCAACGTGTTGTTCAGAAGAGATCTCTACCCCATCGTACTCTTGCGGAGTTATGGACAGCCCTGCAGGATTCATGGTGTTAATTCTCTCCAGCAGTACTCCAGACATTAGTCGCGTCCATGCTACTTCATGTTGCGGCACGTCTGCGTGATCGCGGGGGCCCTACGATATTAAGCAGGTGTATCAGTTTCTTTGGCTCTTCAGTGTATTCCAATGTTTCAAGCTTGGTAAAAAAAATCATTTGAAATGAAAGAGTGTATTTGAGGCCATGGGGATCACACATGTTACTGATGTGATAATGGACACCAGTTCCAAATGGATTCAAGGTGAGCCGTGGCTGGCTCATGTTATGCGTTGGATTAAACCTTGATTGCTATTCTGTTGTGTGCTGGTCGGGTGGAGCAGAAGTTATCTTGTCGGTGGGTCCATTGACTGTCTGTCGGTTGGGTTGTCGTCAGATCGAGGATGGTTGGGCCGACTGTCTGTCTCACCCAAGCGAGCGTTAGTGTTTGAATTCGAGGCCGACCCTCGGAAACTTCTGAGCGCCGTTTGGTATACTGCCTTTTCTTATTTGTTCTTGTTGTTTGTATTTGTTTGGCTTCTATCTAATTTTTAAATTAAGGTTGTTTCGCCCTTAAGGCGTAAGACTGTTTGGGTCTTCAGCCTAATTTAAGGAATTGTTTTAAGTTACCTTTGGCCTTATTAAAATTTATGTTGATGGGCCTTCAGCCGATTTTTAAATTAAAGTTGTTTTGCTCCTGAGGTGTCAGATTGTTTGGGCCTTCAGCCTAATTAAAGAACTGTTTTAAGATAAGGCCGTTTGCCTTTTAAGGGGGGTAGGACGTCAATCGGGCCGATTTTGAGCAGTAGAGGCACCACAGGACATTTTATTTTCTACTGTCTATACTTTTACAAATAAATTCATAAAACCTTGTCAGCATGGCAAGGAAGGATTCAGCAGTCACACTCATAGCAGAGGAAGTGCAAAAACATAACGAAATAAATTTTGTTTAGATATGGAATTTCATCATGTTTTCACTCACTGTTGGCTGCATTTGTTGCTATAGGTACATTTTTCTTCACAAGTAAGAGAGATTCTTTGATGAATTTTGCACAGCATACAAACCATACTTACAGGTGTATGAAACTCTAGAATTTTCCAAATCGATTAAAAACTGTGGTAAAAATTTAGATAATTAGCTACAAAATTTGATTTTTTTCTAAACATAACAGCTCATTCATTTTTTCATAAATTAAATAGATTCTAGAGTTTCAGACACCTGTAGGTATTGTTTGTATGCTGTGCAAAATTCATCGAACAGTCTCTCTTACTTATGAAGAAAAGTGTACCTATAGCAACAAATGCAGCCAATAGTAAGTGAAAAAATGATGAAATTTCACATGAAAAAAAAAATTATTGTGTTATTTTTTTGAACTTCCGCTGCTACGAGTGTGAATCCTAAATCCTTCCTGGTCATGCTGACAAAGTTTTATGAATCTACTTGTAAAAGTATAAACAGTGGAAATTAAAATGTCCTGTGGTGCCTCTCCTGCTCCAAGTCGGCCCGTATGACGTCTTACCCCCCCCTTAAAAATTTAATTTGAATTTGTGTCTTAAGAGATGGTCTTCTGCCGATTTTGCTCTTTAAGGTGTGAGATTGTCTGGGCCTTCAGCCTAATTGAAAGAACTGATTTAAGATAAGGCCTTCTTCCTTTTAAATTTCTGATTTTGGTTTGTTTTAAGTTATTGGCTTTCAGCCGATTTTAAATTAAAGTGGTTTTGCCCTTAAGGCATAAGATTGTATGGCGTATTCAGCCGGTTATTAAGTTCCAAAAATTAATGCTGAGTTTTTTTTAAAATTTTTCTTGGCTCTTTTAATGTTTGGTCAACTAAATAAAGTTGTATGTTCGAGTGTAGCTGACAGGCGTTTATTTTGGCCCTTTTTCACAATTTAAACTACCTGTCCTGTCCTGCGGGTTTAGCAGGGCGTAGCAGAAAGTAATCGATTAATACCTGTTATGTGACGAACGTGTCCATGGTGTAGAACTTCGTATGTCCGTAATACTAATACTGTGCGCAGTGGTGCGTACAGAAGTGCAGCGGCAGTAGACGATTAGTCCTAGAACGGCGACGAGAGCTTCGCGGTCTCCAATATCGACAGCCGGGCTGGGATGGAGGCGACCGACCGCAGTGATCCGCCGCTCACAGGCCAGCGCGGCGTGGGTTCGCCTGCGGGCGCCGCTAATTGGTGCGTCTGCAGCGCGCGGCGTCAACGCGGGGTCGTTAGGGGCCGGTAACGACAGGCGGCCGCCGCCTGCCAGTAATTGAGGCGCGCAGCCGGCGAGGCGGCGGCGGCGGCGTCGACGTCTGCGTCCCTTCTGCCGGGGCCACCTGCTGAGCTCCGCGCGTTACTCGCAGATGGCGTCGCGTGGCGTGCGCTCGGTCTTCCACTGCACGGCGCCATAATGAATGGCTTGGTCGAGCCGACGCTCGCAGGTGACTTCGATTTCCGATGAGAAATGCAGAAACGAATTCCCTCTTTTATACTTCTCCTACACTAGTGCTGCACTAAAAATGAGTTAGGACGAAACAGCAGTGGGCAGTAACTTTCAAAAACAAATCCTGATGACTTTCGTACCCCCGAGGTATTATGCTTGTACTCACCTGAATACGCACAAGAGTTAACCTGCCTTGGTCCGCCGTATAGTGGACGGAAGTTGATATGTCTCAATGTTAACATCAGCTACGCAGGTAGCAGGGGATTCGTATCTTGCTGTCGGGTATCAAAATAAAGTTAGAAGGAGTTTTCATTTCCAGTCACGACAATCAGTTAAAAGTCTGCACGGAGAAGAAATAGCGCTTGCTGAGAATTTTAAGATCAGTTTAGAGGGTATTAATTATGTTAAATCGAGCCCCTCATCCGGGCTGTGAAGCTCAAGGGATGTCTACCGGTCGCCGTGTCATCCTCTGCCTTTGGCCACCGTGCAGATGCGGTATGGAGGAGCATTTGGTCAGCACAATAATATTCCGGCGGTTTTGCAGACATTCCAGACCATGGAGTCGCCATTGCTAGGCCAAGTAGATCCTCACTTACAGTACGAGACTGGGTGCTACTCGAAACAACCCTCCCATAAGGGAAAAATCCTTGGCAGTACTAGGAATCGGATTCGGATCCTCCACATGGCAGCCATCTACAGTGACGACTCATCTAAGAAGTAGGACAAGATGCTCATGTTCAGAAAAAAGACAGAACACCTTGAACGACTAGAGATAAGACGGTTCATATTCACAGGACGTGTGCATTAGTATGTTCTGCAGAAAAGATTAGCATTTCAGTCACATAAGTTCAGCATATGTCCTGTTGCCTAATAGGCACAGGGTCCGCCATGGGCACTGACAATTTGTTCCATGCGTGATGGTATCAAAGCATATAAGGCGGGAATGGCGTCCTGCGGTACGGCCATCCATGCTGCATTCACATGCTTCCGAAGTTCATCTGTGCTGGTTGGCACTGGGTCACAGAACTGTATCCATAGTTTCACCATATTCCACACGTTTTCGATTGGCGACAAGTTTGGTGATGTGGCAGGCCGACATCCTGTGGCACCAAGAAGGCAAGTGTTCGTGCAGCAACTTATGGTCGTGCATTGTCCTGCTGAAAATTTGCGCCTGCGTTGTTGTGCAGAAGGGGCATGGCTACAGGACGCAGGACGCCATTCATGCGGGTCGCAGTGGTCACAGTGGACCGAACACGCAGCGAGAGGCCTTAAGTTGGCGCTGTATGTCTTACGTGAACGCAGTCACTGTCATGTCGCTCCCCTGTCTGCGGCAAACCAAAATCCGGCCATCTTTTTCAAACAAACAGAATCTGGAACTTGCCCCCCTTCTTGCAGCGGTGTACCGAAGGTCTCTAGAAGAGCGTAGCGTTACAAAGGATTGGAAAAGGGCACAGGTCATACCCGTTTTCAAGAAGGGACGTCGAACAGATGTGCAGAACTATAGACCTATATCTGTAACGTCGATCAATTGTAGAATTTTGGAACACGTATTATGTTCGAGTATAATGACTTTTCTGGAGCCTATACATCTACACTGTAGGAATCAGCAAGGGTTTCCAAAAAGACGATGGTGTATAACCCAGGTAGCGCTATTCGTCCACGAGACTCAGAGGGCCATAGACACGGGTTCACAGGTAGATGCCGTGTTTCTTGACTTCCGCAAGGCGTTCGATACAGTTCCCCACAGTCGTTTAATGAACAAAGTAAGAGCATATGGACTATCAGACCAATCGTGTGATTGGATTGAAGAGTTCCTAGATAACAGAACGCAGCATGTCATTCTCAATGGAGAGAAGTCTTTCGAAGTAAGAGTGATTTCAGGTGTGCCGCAGGGGAGTGTCGTAGGACCGTTGCTATTCGCAGTATACATAAATAACCTTGTGAATAACATCGGAAGTTCACTGAGGCTTTTTGAGGACGATGCTGTAATATACCGAGAGGTTGTAACAATGGAAAATTGTACTGAAATACAGGAGGATCTGCTACGAATTGACGCATGGTGCAAGGAATGGCAAATGAATCTCATTGTAGACAAGTGTAATGTGCTGCAAATACATAGAAAGAAAGATCCTTTATCATTTAGCTGCAATATAGCAGGTCAGCAACTGGAAGCAGTTATTCCATAAATTATTTGGGAATAGGCATTAGGAGTGATTTAAAATGGAATGATCATATAAAGTTGATCGTCAGTAAAGCAGATGCCACACTGAGATTCATTGGAAGAATCCTAAGGAAATGCAATCCGAAAACAAAGGAAGTAGGCTATAGTACACTTGTTCGCCCACTGCTTGAATATTGCTTACCAGTGTGGGATCCGTACCACATAGGGTTGATAGAAGAGGTAGAGAAGATCCAACGGAGAGCAGCGCGCTTCGTTACAGGATCATTTTGTAATCGCGAAAGCGTTACGGAGATGACAGATAAACTCCAGTGGAAGACTCTGCAGGAGAGACGCTCAGTAGCTCGGTATGTGCTTTTGTTGGAGTTTCGAGAACATATCTTCACCGAGGAGTCAAGCAGTATATTGCTCCCTCCTACGTATATCTCACGAAGAGACCATGAGGATAAAATCAGAGAGATTAGAGCCCACACAGAGGCATACCTACAATCTTTCTTTCCACGATCAATACGAGACTGGAATAGAAGGGAGAACCGATACAGGTACTCAAAGTACCCTCCGCCACACACCGTCAGGTGGCTTGCGGAGTATGGATGTAGATGTAGGTGTAGATAGATTCGTCCGAAAACACTATCTGATGCCATTCCTGTTCCCAGTGACATCGCTCCATACACCATTACCGTCTAGCATGTGTCTGCACGTTCGCCAAAGGTGGACGGAGAAGTGGACGATGCGCACGTAACGTATGCCGCAATAAACGGCGACGGACTGTCACCTCTCATGCGTACAATGTGTTATACTGTTCCACTGTTGCGCCAGAGCCGAGGAGCGTACAGGTCTGAGCTGCAATGCCATTCGGATGCGGTGTCGATCTTCTTGGGGAGTGTTCTTGGTGGTGCGATCCAACCCATCTCGTCATGTTTTACGGCCTTCCGTGAGCCATTCTGCACACACCCTTTGCACTGCCGAGACGCTTCGTCCCACACGAGCAGCAATTTCCCGGATGGATGCAAAACATTCTCTCATGCTGTAATGCCCCCTATTTCTTACTCACTGATTTGTCGCTACAATTCGCGCACACATCTGCGGGGCATCCTTCACCTCTGCTCAAGCCACACTGATCCATTACCTTCGGTTTATAGTGACAACGAGAGCCGCAGGCACATTTTACCGGTATGTGGTGTTGCTCCGCGATGTCGATGTTAACCTTGAACTCGCGGGCCGACATGGTTCAAATACTAATCCTTTTTTGCACAACATACATGTCCGGTGAGTATGAACGTCCTATCTCTAGTCGTTAAAGGTACTCTTGTTTTTTTCTCAGCATGGATACGTGGATAAAAAATTACACAGAGTGAGAGGCACCCACATGCCTTGCTCATACTGTGGCATCAAGCAGTCAGGCCTGCAAGATGAGTGGTCTGCCAAGCGAGTGGATTCATTCTTATTTATCGAGTAACATGAACTCTCGTACTCACAATTAAGTTACAAATTATCCTCCTGTATGAATAATACGCAACGGGAACGCATATCTGACTATCAGTGATTTACAGAACTCTGACTGTTCACTACGCACTGGCAATACCACATTTTCCTTTTGTCTTTTATTTAACGGCTTTTATCAACACGTGGCCACCGCACTGAATATGAATAGCGCACACATTATAAATTCGGGACATCATGACAACATACAATTCGAAGGAAAAGTCCACCAATCTTTTTCTTTTCACTATCTTATTTATTCCGATAAATTCTATAACCTAAACACACAAATTCTATAACCTACATCAATAACACATGAGAAATTCTGCCCAGTGGGCTTTACATTGGTGAATCTCTATATTATGGTCTCGTAATTATTTAACGCTACAGTGCACTTTCTGGATAGGATGGTGGATCTTTTATTATATCTCGCACTTCGACTCTCACAATCATCATCACGAAACTTTCCTCCAGATCGAGCGATACAGAAGGAACAAGCATAACCCACTAATCTTTTGAAACTACCTTGCTACTCTCCCATGCAAACCAAACATACCCAAATTACATGATATACACCACACTACAACATGGAATACAATACAATAAATAGTCACAACACTATCACTTTCAGCTTTCCCACTTCAATTAGTATTTATCCCAGTTTCACACGACACTGCCCCACTTTGTAATTCTACTTTCCTACTGTGAACTTTGGAGATATATGCACGTCTTCCTGTGCAATGCAAGCAAAGTGGCGTTGCTGGATAGACGGCCGACTCACCTTGCTTCTCTCTCAGAGTTTGAATCTAGCGTCACACGGAATCATATCACGCAAAGTAATATTAAGAACATATTCATCACACACGCGAGTCCTCAACTGATACCATGGACGAGTGCTTATCTTTATCCTTTGTCTCATACACAGATTGAGACTCACACAGTACTCACCACGTGGAAGTACTCGTCTCTAATTTCAAGTCCTGCACTCGCCATTTCTTAAATATTTCAACTTATGGTACGCACGCTATTTCTTAAATATTTCAACTTATTGTACACACGCTAGTAATTCAGCTTAACTTAAGCACACGGAAGTATTTCAACTTATTGCTACAAGTGGTTTCATTGTGACCGTTGGTCACTTCCAAAGATTACTACAATCCCATTAATATTACCTGCCTGACATTTAATTCTCCCCACAAAAGTTCCTGAAATAGAGAAATTATTATTTCAAACTACTCTTAAATATTCCACATGCATACCATGTCTCCACTCTTTTGTCATTATGGAGCACAACTAAAACAGGTCTTAACAGCACAAGATCCAGCGGCAGAGTGCTGAAACATGGCTGTTCTTCAGGTCATCTCGCACCTCTGTCGAGGTGGGGGAAGACCATGCTACCGTATTGGTCAGCCACATTTCAGGCGCTCAAAGCTCAGGTAAATTTCATCTCTTTGGTCCCACCAAAGGTGGCCAAAGGATCGTCTCAAAGATGATCATATATTCACATTCACTATCTGCGGTTAGCAGACGACCATACCTTCATTCATTTCACAGATCTCACCAAACTGGATGTAGGGATTTCTTTTGTGGGAGTGCACATATGATCAATTAAATAAATAAATTGTCATTCTTTCCCACACTGGTATCCGGCTTCGCTGTATTAATTGAAATTGAGTTATTTTACAAAAAAAATGTGTTGTTCTCACAAAAATAATGAAGTATGTTGTACCTATTTTCAATGTCAGGCGGTACTGTACCCTTTCAAGAGCTGGGGAAACATCCAGCTTGTACCATCTTTTCTAACCATTGAAGACAAATGCGTGGAGTTCCGGCTACTATAGGAAATAATACAAGATTCACTATTGACAGCATAAGACCCTACGACACATAGCACAGAAACGCGCCCAGTACTAAGCGAGCATAGCTCGGCGTCTCGCCATTTCTAATGATGGCCATCAGTGTCTGTGTGCATGATAAACTGATGTCTGCTCTGTTTCATAATTTGCCTAAGTTCATAGGCTAGAATCCTCTCCGGCTGTAACTCAGCTCAACTGTCCTACATCACAGTCACAGTGACCGTAATCAATACTGATTGATTCCCTCTCTTATTCAGGCTAGGCACTTTCGTACTCCTCCAATGTCGTAGCACCTCATTGTCCTGTCTCCGTTTAGGAATCATGTAAATATTCTAATGTCCTGCAAATGTCTGGAAAATAACTTCCTTGTCCATCTAGTAACGAATTCTCGGCTGGTCCCGGCAGAGGTTCGAGTCCTCCCTCGGCCATGGGTGTGTGTGTTTGTCCTTAGGATAGTTTAGGTTAAGTAGTGTGTAAGCTTAGGGACTGATGACCTTAGCAGTTAAGTCCCATAAGCTTTCACCCACGTTTGAACATTTGAACGAATTCTCTTTGACTTATAGTTGGTGGCTACATAACAATGCCCTCTTCGTGCAGACATTTATGTATCCATTACATATTAACACTGATTCTGTAATCCACTTATCTGCCGTGATTGACACCCACCACTGACTATGTTCAGGAATTTGGGGGAAAGAAGTATATACGCATGGATATTCTAGATGACGCATATTATTATATGATTATTTATCTATACACGTCATTTTACCTATATATGACATCAATTTACCTATAAATGACATCAATTTAGCTACAAATGATATGATAATGCAATGACGACTGGTACCAAAGCCGGGGATTCGTGTGATATTATTCTGAATGTCTTGTTCAAAAATTACTTAGAGCAGATGATTAGAGAATCAACTCGTGAAGAGAACGTCTTCGACCACCTAGCCAGAAACAGATCTGAACTTAACGAATCAATTAACGCAGAGGAAGGTACAAATGATCATAAGTCTGTGATAGCAACTCTGACAGCGGGTTCTACAAGGAATGTTAAGAAAGGCAGGAAAATATTTTTGCTTTGCAAGAGTGGCGGGATGCAAATTGCAGAGTGAGCAGTCAGGTTCAAATATTCAGTGTTGGCGACGAAGATGTGAGAGCAACAATGGAAAAAATTGAAACCAATGTTCAATATGGCTTAGACAAGCATGTTTCGAGCAAGGTCTTAAGGGATGGGAAAGACCCACCGTGGTTTAATAACTGTGTTAGAAAATGCTACATAAACAAAGAGAACTCCATCGCAGATTGAAGAGAAGTCAAAACGTTGCTTACAAACGAAAGCTGAACGAAGTCGTAACGAGAGAGAATGACAGAAGCGTTCAGTGACTTTGAAAGTAAAATTTCGTCAATCGATTTGATATGAATCCTAAGAGGTCTTGGTCTTATGTAAATTTAGTAAGCGGTTCGAAATCCTCTATTCATTCACTCAGTGACCAAAGTGGCACCGAAGCGGAAGTTAAGGGACAAAAGGCCGAAATACTGAATTCGGACTGCCGAAATTGTTTCACCGCGGAAGATCGTAACACGGTCCCTCATCTCAATCATCGTACAAATACTGAGAAAAGTGATCGTGGAATAGAAAAGCAGCAAATGTTTGAGAGAGAGAGAGAGAGAGAGAGAGAGAGAGAGAGAGGAGATCATGTCACTTGTGTGTGAAGATCATCCTCAATATAAAATTTACTCATAGTTTCTTCTTCATTCATGTAAGTGATGTGGTATTGTGAAATCGGCTGAATGTTTTTGAAACGTCCTGTCTTTCTATAAGTGTATTTTCTTTATAGTAGTTTGTTGAGTATTTAGCACGTTATTTTGTGGCCAGTCTTGCACTATCTCTCTGCATTTCATGACACGAATTTTTTCAGTCTGCCTTTAACGTAGCCTTCATTCTCAACGATACGAAGATTCACCAGGTACAATACGTGATTCAGACACGTCGTTAAAATGTGGGTCACCTTCCCCTGCTACTACTGTTATTGTGGTAGGTTAGGAAGACGCAAATCGTCCGAGTGACGTCCAACTGAAACACTCTCAGGAGATCATAGAGCGACACGAAGTTGTCATTATTATTATTAATGCAATGAATGAAAAGCGCATGTTTTCAAATGAAATAGGCAGAAGGCATAGGAATGTATTGAAGGTGGATGGCCATATCAACGTAATCTACGACATACACGGAGAACCACGTGGCAGTCTAACAATTAAATGAGACCTACGATTGTTAGCTCAGGCAGGAGATATTATAGGATGATGAGTATGATGAAGACGGTGACGATGATGATGGGAAAAGAATGAAAGTTCTTATTATATTGGGACCGGATAGGATTGATTGGATGGCAGTGGGACACGATTATTGTTATTATGACGATGATAAATTGTTGTTTTAAAATTGCTATGGAACAGTAGCAGAATCGTTAACTTTTTTAACATGCTTGTAGGGCAGCAGGGAATAATATGAAGAAATAGACTACATTCGACTACATTCTGACATTACAGCAGGTTTTCTTCCTACCATGGTCAAACACAGGACAACTGAAATCACAGATCTGCGTGATTGTCAACATACTCTCTACACTGTGCAAGAGTTCCGATAATTACAGAGTCGATCCACCGTGGCAGCAAAGGATGCTCAGAATTGTGCAGCTATGGTGTCACGTTACTCCTTTACTTCGATTTTTAGGTCACGAATCTTAGATGGTGGAGGTATTCTCTCAGCAAGACACCTCCCGGTTTCGCGAGAGTGTACTCTACAAGAGCTATTAGGTGTAGCGATAAAGGGTTACTTCTTTAGTATGATGTTCGCACTCGTCACTCTTGAAGCAACATTGTCTTTCTGAATCATTAAACCATTAAGAAGTCACAAACATTCCTCCAGTATCTACGTGCTGTGCTGTTGAGTCGCTGAGACATGCGATAATACATATTTGTGAGCTGGGGTCCAGCCTTGACTCCTGATTCAACGTAATTCTCACTTCTTAATATCTCTAGAAGTTTGCAGCCGCTCGTTACAGTGGAGTCCTCTGACAACCCACTATGGGTTACAGTCAATGCGCCACCGTAGTCTGGTACTGCGATAGGTGAAGACTGTGGGACGCACCGAATGGGATTCCAAGCTTACGAGCCGATACTACGAGAACTCGTTAAATGGTATGGAGGAAACATGCACGTCTTGCTCAATGTCGAGATCGGAAATAACTTATGCAAATGTAGTGTTCCTTGAAGTGCTGATGCCTTCTTACCTTACCTGGCGGAAATGTACTGTAATATCAGTTTTGTTTAGTGGAGTATATTTCAAGTAACTGGGTCTGGGTGCGCAAAGTTCAGCTACCTTGAAATTTGCTTACTACTGGTCATTAAAAGTGCAATACCATAAAATTTCAGATATGAAAATAAAAAATATGTTTATACTGATTACCGACGGATAAACATGAAATATTAAACATATTTACTCACTACGATTTTGGTTCAAGGAAAATTCTAAGAAAATTTAGACCTGGTAGGACATTAAACGAATTTTGTCCATATTTTGCAGTTGTGGACTTGACTGTATTTAGTACACACGAAATGTAAATGATAATGACTTCTATCAAAAAATGTAGTGTTTTGTTAAATTACACGATGCATTTCGGACCCTATAGGTCTATCTACGGCTATCATATAAGTCAAATTATTTTATAACTTTGAAACCTGTTACTACACAATAATCTTCATCTTGGGTCGTTTCATATTATTCCGCGTGTGTGTAGTATTTTGCAGTGTAGGCTACATACAAGTATTCGCCTTGAGCGAACTTCGAAATTTAGCGTCTAATATTCCCGCGGTAAGAACGTACATTTCACACTGTTTCACCCAAAAGCATACGTAAATAAGGCATGAAACGATTTGCAAATGATAATGCACCCACATGTCCGTAATACATCGTGTTGTCTCGTGAAAGTCAAACTTTTTTGTGACTGAAGATGTTCTCATATATACCTCGTGTTTAAGGATTGCACTTAGACTGAAACAAGAGAACTATGTACGCAGTGTTATATGGATAATGTATAAATAAACGTAAGTAAAAAATACGCACCAGGATTCTTCAACAAATGGACGGTATAGAAGAGACTGGTATGTAATTAGCTTCATCTGTTCTTTTAGTTCTCTTGTGAATATCATTCGCGCTCTTTTCTACCCTCAAGGAAGTGTTTGCGGTTGAGTGAGTCTCGACAAAATGTGAACTACGATAGTGGCTAATTTATTCTGCGTCATACAGAAAGTTATTATAGTAGGAATTGTATCAACGCTTGTACCGTGTTTCATTTTAGTAGTTTTTCTTATTACTCGATATCGAGGGTCTTATTTCATATGAACAACTCGTGAGTTTGTGAGGTTATTAAACAGTTGTATAGGGGAGGGGATTCTCATGTATAAATACATTTTTAAACGCAGAATTTCGTATTTCGTTTGGTTCTGTCTGCCTTCTTATACACTATTCTGTTTCACGAGGAAGTTGATGAAAGGTTTCCATCATTGATTTCACTCAAGATTAGAACTTTGTAGGAATATCTGAAAATTTTCATCGTTATCTAGCATTGGTAATAGTTGTAGGCTTCTTACGTGGCATTTCGGAGACGCGCAAGAATTGCTACAAATCCCTGTCTGTCATTTATCCTACATTCTGTTACGAAGGGAGAGACTTGGCACGTATCACAACGGAATTAACCTTGTGTTTAAGATGTCAGCAAATTCTTTGGCGTTGTCTGCTGTGAAATAAATGTTCTGAATTTGTCTATTAACCCTTTCTTGCGCAAACTGTGAAAAACTGTACCAAAGGATTTAATATTTGTGGAGAATATTAACAAAGCAATAAAAAGATAGTAGTACATTGTAATAATATATTTATTTTCTTGTATTTCCAAAACACAGCTGAAACTTCTGAGTCCCAACAGAATATATTCGTCGTTCCTGACCTGGTTATTTACTTACTGCATTAGTTATGTCAGTTTAATTTAAACAGCCCAAAACCGCATTGTAAACATCGGAGCAGATACAAATACTTTTTTTTCACCTGATTAAGCCCGTAAACTCGCATGACGTAACGGACAACACAGCGGCACGACATTCGGTCGTTTTTTTTTTTTTCTATTCTCGTTGGGCAGAGAAACTGAGCTACGCAGCCAGGGATTTTTCTGTGCTACAGCGAAGCTATACAGTCGACTCAACAGAATGCCAGTGCATGAATTCAATTTCATGCTGTTTAGTGACTGTATAAAGTGTGCGCGACTTTTAAGCCCCGTCGTGCAGAAAAGGGTTAATTACGCTGTTAGAGACTGTGTTACTTTTATCAGCCGTTTATAGCTACATACATATAATGTTGAAATTTTTGCGTTTGGTGACCAACGTAGCTATTATATAGTATCATGGATTCTCGTACCTGCCCTCTCCGAGGAACTACTCCTATGATCGGATTAGTTTGTCACCAGGAGATCCAAAATATTTCTCTGGCTTGGGCTTTGTGTTATTAGTTGATCGAATCTGTTATCTACTGACCAGTTCAAAATTATTCAGCAGCACTGTTTTTTTATTATTGTCTCAATTATTACGTTAAGTCAGAGTGAACTTCTATTGAAAATATTCTATAATATAAGAACCTTCAATTACATGCGGGGATTGTCCAAAATTTTACATCGGGCAAACGGGACGAGCTCTGGGTCTCAGGTATAAAGAGCATATTCCTACTAGAAGCGGTGACGGTACTAAGGGCTCTACTTATGCGGAACACCTTGTGCAAACGGCTCATGCGCCGAGCCCTCCAGTTAATATCGAGTTACTTCATGCCGAGGTTAAGGGCTTAAAACTGGATGTTTGGGAAGAAATGCTCATCTTTAAGCATCTGCAACATGATAAAGACAATATCCTTAACGACCAACTCCTACTAAGAAACAGAAAATTTTTTGAAGGTTTCGCACCTTTAATTTGTTCTTCATACTTGCAAATCAGTTTGGATTCCGTAGAAACACTGGAACACGTGAGGCAATACTGACCTTACGACTTATCTTAGAAGAAAGATTAAGGAAAGGCAAACCTACGTTTCTAGCATTTGTAGAGTTAGAGAAAGCTTTTGACAATGTTGACTGGAATACTCTCTTTGAAATTCTAAAGGTGGCAGGGGTAAAATACAGGGAGCGAAAGGCTATTTACAATTTGTACAGAAACCAGATAGCAGTTATAAGAGTCGAGGGACATGAAAGGGAAGCAGTGGTTGGGAAGGGAGTAAGACAGGGTTGTAGCCTGTCCCCGATGTTGTTCAATCTATATATTGAGCAAGCAGTAAAGGAAACAAAAGAAAAATTCGGAGTAGGTATTAAAATTCATGGAGAAGAAATAAAAACTTTGAGGTTCGCCGATGACATTGTAATTCTGTCAGAGACAGCAAAGGACTTGGAAGAACAGTTGAATGGAATGGACAGTGTCTTGAAAGGAGGATATAAGATGAACATCAACAAAAGCAAAACAAGGATAATGGAATGTAGTCTAATTAAGTCGGGTGATGCTGAGGGAATTAGATTAGGAAATGAGGCACTTAAAGTAGTAAAGGAGTTTTGCTATTTGGGGAGCAAAATAACTGATGATGGTCGAAGTAGAGAGGATATAAAATGTAGGCTGGCAATGGCAAGGAAAGCGTTTCTGAAGAAGAGAAATTTGTTAACATCCAGTATTGATTTAAGTGTCAGGAAGTCATTTCTGAAAGTATTCGTATGGAGTGTAGCAATGTATGGAAGTGAAACATGGACGATAAATAGTTTGGAGAAGAAGAGAATAGAAGCTTTCGAAATGTGGTGCTACAGAAGAATGCTGAAGATTAGATGGGTAGATCACATAACTAATGAGGAAGTATTGAATAGGATTGGGGAGAAGAGAAGTTTGTGGCACAACTTGACCAGAAGAAGGGATCGGTTGGTAGGACATGTTCTGAGGCATCAAGGGATCACCAATTTAGTATTGGAGGGCAGCGTGGAGGGTAAAAATCGTAGGGGGAGACCAAGAGATGAATACACTAAGCAGATTCAGAAGGATGTAGGTTGCAGTAGGTACTGGGAGATGAAAAAGCTTGCACAGGATAGAGTAGCATGGAGAGCTGCATCAAACCAGTCTCAGGACTGAAGACCACAACAACAACAACTTGCAAATCTGATGATCTGGTGATTTTCACATGCGTGCGCTGATTGGCGAGCGCGGTTGGTCAAGCTGTTCATCTTTTTCCTTTTTTCTTCATTTCCTTTACGATGAAGGTGATTTTAGCCCGTTGAACACCTCACGTTTTATCCCTATATCTTTATTAACACGACGTCTTTAGATTACGTCCCCTCAGCCCCCCTCCCCCCCCCCCCCCCCAGGCTAACTATTGGCTTTAGGAATAGTTTTTAAGAGTTCCTCTTGTTGTCATAGGTAGCTTCATATATGTTTCTTTCCTAGCATAAGCAACCGTGTGCGGTTATTTTTAAGCTTCATCTCCTGTTTAGCTCGTCACTTATTCTATCCATTCTATTTTTTTGATATCCGTTGATCCACGGTTGGGAATATAAGGGCTATTTAGCCACGACCCATGTATAAACTTTCACGTATTTGTATGCGCATGCGCATTCAAGTAACTTCCCTTGTCTTGCGCATGTGCGTAGGTAGCGGGTCGGGCGTGTAAGTCAGCGACCATTTGTAGCTGCAGTTTATGGTGGGTCATGGCCCATCGAACATAGGCCGGTGTGAGGTGGTGGTTATACCATTAAGTTAAGTAACGGTATAGACTTTGTACATATGTACTGTTTGTGTTTCCCCCCTTTTTTTGTTTATAAATGTGTAGCTATCGTGTTCTTTTAATCATTGACAAAGGTCTTCTTAGGCACTTGTGGGTTTTATTGTTCTGAAGAAGGTGTAGTTATCTACGGCGAAACCTAGGTTAACACTGGGTGTTTTTTAGCAATCGTGGCGGGTTTCTAGTTTTTTAACATTCTATAATACGTGGCTACCTATTTCAGTCAAAATCTCTTATTCATTGACTGCTATTAATGGATCAACTAGGCTCTGTGGTAATGTCATAGTGCGGTAACAAAGGTTTCGGCTTCGATCCACAGTCAATCCTAGAATTTTTGTTCGTTATTTGTCACTTCTTTCCCCACTGACGGTGTTTGTTGATGTGAAAAATAAAGATTTACACTATAGTTCGAGGTGCAAGTAAAATTGTTCGTCTCCCTATAACTGCCTGAGTTAAGTGAGTTCAAAGAGGCCAAAAGAACCATGCCTAGTAAGGCACCGTGGTGTTCAAGGTAACCTTCGAGTTGATGACAGCTTTACCTTCACTTAGTCTGTAGACACTGCTTCGGCTTAACAGCAGAATTATACAATAAATGAGAGCCACAACTGCTGAATGCGAGCACCACCATTTTCAGCGGAGTCCTCCTGAAAGTTAAGCGCTCGAGTAGTACCTCAGTCGAGTGCTTTACTTACAAGTCACAGCACATCTCCTCTTTCAAAGCACTTCGAAGTTACTTTGCCGTAACTTATATTCCGCTCCATCACTTTAGACCGCCCACTATTCATTCGAGAAATACAAAGAGCTTGGGTTCGGTTACATCTGCTGGATCAAGTAACGCTAAACGTTTCTGGAGCACAAAACGGAAGAGGGATAACAGACGCCACAGATGGACTATTTGCGTTGGAAATAAAAGGCAAACTTCCTAGCGTTTTTATGCGAGAGTTAAAGACTAAAAAAAAGAGAAGTTTGCCTGATGAAGTGTAAAGTTCGCGGGATGCAGAACAGTTCGTTGTTTCGTATTATCATGTGTGATGCACCTAATATATAATGAACAATTGGTTTGAACAATCACACAATGGTGCTTGCTTCTCGTGATTCTCCATATACCCGTACACAAATCTTAGCTGAAGATGAAATAAGTGACACGTTAAAGAATAAATCCTATCACTGATTGGGGAGTCACCCTGAGACCTTTAGATATCTAGAACCTACCTAGTTTGCCACGTTTTGAATAATAATTTATTGATTTGAAATTTTATGTATATTATTGGCATTATGCTTTAGAAGCACCAAAATTCTCATCCTCTGATCTGTTCCTTACCGAAACTTAGCTGATAACAACATATTCCAGCTTGTCTAAATTCCACCAGTCATAACACGTATGCCTAAAGGGAAACAAGAATTACTGTCTTGACGATTAATTGAAAATATTTTTTCAAATAATACTGCTCGAGACACAATATCCCATGGAAATACGATTAAAAATCTGTCGATAGTATATTGAAAATAAGAAACACTAAATTGAAAGTAGCGGCACCATACTACAGATTAATCTATATCAGTTTAATTTTTAGTGAACACCATACAATGATTCATACACTGTTTTTGAAAGACAGTTGGAGAACGTTTTCGGGTGTCAAACCCAAGTAAAGAGATCAAATAACTAACAAACATGACTGGTAGCTTACGAAGTACTATATAACTCTCTCTCTTTCTCTCTCTCTCTCTCTCTCTTCTGCAAACACATAACATAAATTATGCCACTTGTTTAGTTACTTTAAAGCCATCAGTATTACATGGAATATGAATATGTTTTGTTACACTGTTTAGCTAAACAAATATTAACAGAAAAACATAATAGCAGTTTTAATAATGGCGCAAATGACGCATTTCTTGACTTATTAAAGGCTGTTAGAACGTTTTTCAAATTTGGTGGTTAGATGCATTACAGAAAAAAATTTCCGTGTTAGATTTTAAACATTATCAATGAGAAACTTAGTCCATCGAAAGATCTTAAATATAACTGAATACTGTAACACCCGAATTATAGAACCCATAATGGACACCCTTTTGTTGCAAAAAGAAATAGAAAAATCTTTCATCCTGACAGTGATGACAGCTACTGACAACAAAAAATATACGCTCTTGACAGTCTGATTAACAAGAATGTTATGTAAATACTAATGCTTATCATAAAGAAAGGACTGAATGGAAGAATACAATATGACACGAAACAGAAACTTTAAAGAAAGAATTTAAAAAAAATTATTATTTACGAAGGTTAAAGCCCAGACCATAAATTGACGACCAAAGGTAACATTTATCCTAGAAGAGAGTTGTAGCCGCATCGAGCTGTAAGTTCGCTGTGACTACAATGTAACTCCGCAATGGAGATGTTAAATTCACTTCTCTCTTGTACTCTTGCAAAGGTAGTACGCATGTTTAGCGCTACTAGATCGTTGTAAAACCGATCCGAAGTTTAACAGTTTTACGGTTGGAAGTATTAGTCAGAAGTCGGACTGAAGTAAAATCATCTTTACCGTTTAGACAGAGAACGGTATAGTTGATATATGTGACAGAAAAATAGCTCGTATGATTGATGATTTGTGATGGGACTACCGTTCGTGATACGTAATAGTAACGAACATCAAAGGATACAGAAAGAGACTGCTCGCCGACATAACCTCAATTATTAGACTTGAGTAGGCAACAGATAAACGCAATCACGAAGAAATTACAATTGCACCGTGTTGTCAGAAGCTATGGTCAAAGCCAGAAATGATGACGCTAACAGACACAATTCCCTGAATGAAAAATCGGTGTGTCTGCTCAGTGTAGGGACAAATAATTACGAAGAACAATAAACTTTAATTCAACTTTAATTCTTCGTGTCACATACATCATTTAATGTACATTTAAAGTGTATTTCTGGAATTAACTGATTCTTCGGATAACGTAAAAGTGAAAAGTGTTTTAGTGACAATTTAACTGTAAACAGCAATAAGTTTCCACAGCAATACCACGCATTCTGAACATTGCTCAAGGGTATGTTATCTCTGGAATTACGTGGTGTAGTTGTTGAATACGCGATGTAGCGACGCCTTGACGGAATAATAATTAACAACTCAATATTCTCCCAAAAATCATGATGTGGCCTCGGCTTGGGTGATGGATTGATGATTCAAGACATATTTTCAACGTTTGAATACCCATTCTCAAACCGGGCATAAGAACTATAGTCAGCAAGTTCGCGTAAACTGAAAAGACTGTCGCGAACACCCAGAGGACTTTTGGTTATCATTTCGGATCACGGGAGTCATTGCGTTATTGAGTGGTGCAGTCGCTTTATTTATAAGTAGAGAAGGTCGGTAGACATCGAACACCATTGGTTAATTACAAGCAAGTGCCGGCCGTAGTGGCCGAGCGGTTCTAGGCGCTACAGTCTGGAACCGCGCGACCGCTACGGTCGCAGGTTCGAATCCTGCCTCGGGCATGGATGTGTGTGATTCCTTAGGTTAGTTAGGTTTAAGTAGTTCTAAGTTCTAGGGGAGTGATGACCTCAGATATTAAGACC
This sequence comes from Schistocerca serialis cubense, assembly GCF_023864345.2. Taxonomy (NCBI): domain Eukaryota; kingdom Metazoa; phylum Arthropoda; class Insecta; order Orthoptera; family Acrididae; genus Schistocerca; species Schistocerca serialis. The sequence continues at coordinate 1,187,616,064 of NC_064638.1, forward strand.
CATAGTGCTCAGAGCCATTTGAACCATTTTTGAACAAGCAAGCGCGGCGCACACACTCCGGCGTGCTGCTCCATCGAGACGTTGATATCGGTATCTGAAAAATAACCAAACCGTCCGAGGAGTTTGTTTTCGTAATAGTTACAGATTGGCGTTGTGATCGACGGACGCTATTCCACGTCATCTCGATTGGGACAACCATCACCATCGAGCTGAGACAAAACGAGACCTTATTTGGCGCCACAACGTGCGGGGCTCGTCTCCACAGCGACTGCAACGTGCGGGTCGACGCTTCGCGACTACGAGACACACGAGCACGTCTGCAGAGGGACCGACGCAACGCGTCGGAGAGGAGCAGAACGTTGGTCGAGACAGCGACATCGGTTGCCGACAGTGACGTCAGCGCGACTACAATAGCACGCAAGCAGACGATAAATAGTAATCACTACTCAAAATAAGTGATTATCCAGGTACGGTAGATTTTATTGCTTTACCAAATTGGTAATTGAATGAATTTCATTGTGCTGGTGTCAAGTAGAGAGTAAGATTAATATTGTGTGACGATTGTGTGGATACTAGTAAAAGTGGTTAACAAGATTTTAAAGCAAGTCAAGAAGAGGGAAAAGTCGCGTAGCGATTTCAACAAAATTGTCTCGGAATCTTGTGATGAATTAAGTGAAGTATCAGACCATGAGGATATGAATAGGACGATTGTCAATGTGGGAGTAGAATAGTTTGCCGAGTCAGACTAAATTAACGTCCCTAATGTTTCTGACTCTGGGCTAGAAATTAAGGAAAAGATAGCTGATGATAATACTTCAGGTCCTAAGGATAAAGTCGTCAGTGAATGAAAATGTCAATACTTTTTCAGAACAATTTGGGGTTATGTCTGAAAAGGTCAATGCCTTGGCTAAGAATAACATTTGTATCACGGTAAGAGTAGAGGATTTGGAGAAAAAGTGTTGGGTGAAGTGGATACTCATATGCTAGATCAAACTAAGAAACTGGAGAAAGATCTATGCGAATGGATAGAAACCAAAACGGTAGAAATTAACAGAAGGAAGCGTTCGGCCATTGAGAGTGCACAAAATGTAAGTAATAGGTAGACGATAAACAATAAACCATTGATAAAGACTTTAGTTCAGGAATTCCATCAAATTAAAGACTAAATAGTTGACGAATGTACTAAGAGTTATAATAAATTACAATAACCCATTGATAAAGACTTTTATTAAGGAATTCCATCAAATTAAAGACTAAATAGTTGACTTATGTACTAAAAGTTATAATAAATTAGCAGTTACTATCGCCTGGCTTACCGAGCAATTCCAAAGAGCAAAACGAGCAAATACGCAACAACGTGTAATGTAACTGCGAGAGAAAATTCCCGCGAATGCAACATAGCATGTGTGTAGGTGAACCGTGGGAAGCGAATAGCCAATCAGATAAGGAGGAGGATTCCTACGTTCAGAGAGGATGTATTTCGTCATTAAAAGTCGAACATAGTAATTTCAAAAGTCGACAGTGTCCCACATTTTCAAATGAAAAGAATAATATCAACCCTAGAGTGTTTATCAATTCATTTAAAAGAATATTTCACCGTAGTTGGATGGAATATGATAAATTACAGTTTATAGTGTCGAAGATTGTAGGAGAATCAGCGTTATGGGCCGCTGAAGTTACCGAGACCTGTAACACGTATTCTGAATTTGAGAGATTACTTATAGCTAAATACTGGTCGTTAAGTAAACGAGAGAAACTGCGTAAGAAAGTATATCAACCAGAATTTTACAATTCGTAAAAGGAAGCCCTTAGGCAGTATTTTGAACGTTACTTGAACAAAAAGCCTTATTGGACAGAACTAATTTCGAGTAGAAGAAGTGATTCGAATATTTAAAGGTAGGCTACCTTTGAATATCCTAGAGAAATTAATTCATGTTCCGGATTCTGACGTTGAACAGTTCCTATCCGTGATCGATTCAGTCGATATGCTCATGGAGGATGGAACACGGTGGTATAATAATAATAACAACCATTATTATGCTACGAACAACGCTAGTAATAACTCGTTGAATAGTGGTAATCAAATTAATAGTCATTCTGGAGAATTTAACCGAAATAACGGTAATTCTAAGAACGGTAATGATCATTTGGATCATTCGCAAAAGAAGAATCAGAATTGGAACACGAATTATCAATATTCCTAAGGGAGTTTTGTGGGAAACAACAGCCAAGTGACTGGTGCGGGAAGTTTTCAACGAGTTAATGTTGTAACCACTAACGGAAAGAGGAAGTATGGGGGACGGCAATCATTGAACCCTCAACATTGTGATGATGGCAGTAGGAACAATTGTGTTCCTATAAATCCACAGAATTAATCGAATTGGAGAAGTTGGCCGATGCACAATGTAGGTTGGGGAAATTCAAACACTACAAGTATATCTTCCGGGTCCTATAAACCTATACCTTTGTCAGATGGAAAAGGAGTAGTTGTGGATAAATCGTATCCATAAACGGGAAACGAAATTCCTATAGTTGAGGTGCATGAACAGCCGAGGGACCTAAAGGAAGGAAATTTGGTAGAAATCAAATAAAATTCTTAGGGCATATTATAATTCCAGAAGGAATTGTACCGAACGCTAAAAAGTTGGATGCCATTAAAAATTCACCGTATCCACAAAATAAAAGAAACAATTAAAGTCGTTTTTAGGTCTGGCATCTTTCTTTAGACAGTTTGTGTCGCAGTAGTTATTAAAAAGAGAATGTCTGTTACATTTGTTAAGAAAAAATATTCCATAGCAACGGATGGAAGCGTGTAGTAAACCTTTCGATGATATTCGAAATGCTTTGATAAATTCTCCATTCTTACATCATCCTCAAATGAATAAAAACTTTTATGTAGCGACAGATGAGGCTGAAACAGGATTAGGTGGTACACTATTCCAAATGGAAGATGAGAATAATGTAGAAACAATAAAAATTGTCGCCTTTGTTACGCGAACCTTACCAGGTCGCGAGAGATCGTACAGCACGACTGAACTGGAAGTGCTGGCAATTATCTGGGCGCTTAAAAAGTTCCGGTATTTCATATATGGAAAACGAATTGTAATTTGTTGTGACCATAAAGCGGTGACGTTTTTAATGATAAGTAGGATGCTGCATGGACGACTACCACATTGGGCATTGTTGCTACAAGAATACGACATAACCGTTAAGCATGTCAAGGGAAGGGATAATGTTGTCGCTGACGCGTTGTAAAGGTTACCAACTAAAAAGGCAGATGAGCTCCAAGAAGAAAGGGTAATGGACTTTAAAGTGAAGATGTTCGGAACACTTCCCTATAGGAGAGAAGTTAAAGAAATGTGTTCGTGAATAGGACAAATGCAAAAATCAGGCAATAAATGGAGAAAAATTAGGAGTGAATTAAAAGAAGGAACTCATAGTAACGTTAATGACCATTACCAATTGCAAGCAGAGGTATTATTTAATAGTAGAACCGAGGAGGTTGAGTGGAAGATATGCATTCCCTCACAATGTGTTGAGAGATTATTGTGGTTCACACATGCAAGATGGGGACATTTTGGAGCTCACAAATGCGTGATGAAATTACAACAATTGTATTTTTATCCGGGTTTATTAAGAAGAGCTCAGGAGATACTCAAGAGGTGTAAAATTTGTCAAAGAGCAAATTCGGTTAAATATTGTATTACAGGTGTATTACATCCCATTATACCAACGGAACCACTGAGTATCGTCTCATGTGATACGTGTGGGCCGTTTCCCATAGATAAGGGAAATTTTAAATATATATTCGCAATGTATGATCTATTCACGAAGTATATGAAACTTTACGCTTTGCGAACAACCAATGTAAAACCTATGCTGAGAAAGTTTACGGATCTGGTGAATGTAGGAAAACCTGTAATGCTTATTTCAGGTAACGCCTTATATTTTCGAAGTAAAGCATGGAGGAAACAATGAAGGCATGTGGAATCCCTCATGTATTCATTGCCCCATTTAATCCATCAGGAAACCCAATAGAAAGAGTATTTAGAGAATTAAATCGATTTATAAGGACTTATGTACCTAATCGACACCATAGGTGGATCTAATTAATTGAAGATTTCGAAAAGATGTACAACGAATTACACCATATGTCAACTGGGTATTCACCAAATGAGATTCTATTTAATAAGCAAGAGAGTGATAATTGGCTAGGTAATTTACCACGTATGCAAAGTGAACCAAAAGATCGTTGTGAAATTATAAAAAAATAAAAGAAATTTAGTCCTGTAATCACACCCGTTGCTTCCCACGAAACAGTTCCCGGATTTGGAGAGGCAGAGGTCTCGAGAATCTTTGTACCAGGTAGTCTGCCGAAACATTATTGGCTTCTGTCTGCCCCCCCCTCCCTCCCCCACAGTCAGGAGCGAGACTCGTCGGTGAATGCCACAGAATTCCACTCAGAGTCCCAGTTGAGTCTGGCTCCAAGTTCTGCAAGTGCCTGTTGACAGTAGTGTCAGCTGTAAACGACGCATTGAAATTCGAGACCTCGATCTTGATTCCAGTAACCAGTTCCCAATGTTTGCAGTGACATTACGTCTATAATTTCTACTCGGATTTGATTTGTTGCTATCCATGTATTCGCCAGGAACAATCCTCAGATCTTATCATGATGTGGTCCTTGTGAGAGGACCGTGGCAACTCTTCTTGGCACATTGTTGGCCTAAGTCCGACTTGTCGTCACTCGTTTTGCTGTCTTTGCCCCACTGTGTGATATGACTATGTGATGCGCTCATGTCCGAAACTAGGCAACAAGCTGCACGTGTGCTCCCTCTTGGCATGCTCTGTTGTGATCTACATCTGACAATTTCCGCTTATGGTACACACATCCAACCGCTATCACGTGCTCGTCAGTCCACATCTCTAGGAATTGATTTTCTTTCACACTGGAAAATACTTTAAAATAAGTAAGTTTAGGAAACATGACCCTGTGGAATAATTATTTGTATTTTTCTGATGTCAGTGACATTTATTTATTTTATGTTTAACTTAAGATACTGCAATACGTTTTTAGCAAATTTTGCTCCTCATATTCACACGCGAGTCCTGTTGTGATCTGGGAATCTGGGGCTCTATTGTGTACAGGAGGCTGGGCACGGAGTGTGGGAGTGTAGTCCAGTTTAAGCCCAGAGGCGTAAGTGACACATCGGTATGTGTAACAGCACATACGAGGCCTGTTCAGAAAGTAAGCTCCGATTGATTGCCAAATTGAAACCACAGTGAACATCAGAAATGTTTTACTTCTAACAATTAGCTACACCTTTCAGCTACTTCTCTGCGTAGTCACCGTTCTGACTTAGACTTTTGTCATAGCGTTATACCAACTTTTCAATAGCCTCATCGTAGAAGGCAGCCGCCAGTGCTTTCCGCCAATTCTCCACGCTGGCCTACACCTCGTTGTCTGTGTCAAAATGTTGTCTTCAAAGACAGCGGTTCATGTGACCAGAGATGAAACTCAGGGGGAGACAATTGCGGACTGTATTGTGGGTAATCTAACATTTCCATTTGAAAACGATGCAGGAGCATCTTCATTGCCCCTGCAGAATGCGGCTGAGAATTGTCTTGAAGAAGAAACAGCACGACAGTTATGTAATGTTAGCTGCATAGCTTCAGGCGAAATTTCTCACCAGGCCCTCGTACTTGGCGGCAGACACTATTTTCTAGACATCTTTACGAACTCACTGCGAGCTCAGAAATGAGAAGAGCGACGTGATGCTAACTGGGGTTATACTAGAGACACTACCCAACACATCTGTGCAAAGCTTTATCGGATTTTCATAGTCGTTTCCATTTCGCGACCGATCGGAGCTTACTTTCTGAACGCCCCTCGTATTTTCCAGGTTGAGTTTACAGAGTTATAAAGTGTCTCAGGACATCGGATAGGAGACGGGCGTAAGTGCAAGCCCAAAAAAGTGCTGACACCTCGTGAGCGAGTTGTGATGTTGCAGCTAGAGGTCAGTGAGCCACTGTCGCGTGTTTTGCTGGCGATATCATGGAGATAGGAAGACATCGCCTGCCCAGATGTTCAGAGGTACAGTACAACTCACCTCAGCGTTCTCGAAAGGGGGCGACCGTGAAAGCAGGTGAGGATAGTTGACTGTGTGACCCATATCGTCGATTCTAGTGAGTACTAGGCTCTGGTCATCCACCATGCATCGACTAAGACTGCAGCAGATGTTCACGAGTGTCAGTGGAGGAGGGCAGGCCATTCACCAGTCCTCATCCGGAATGTGCCAGCAGGTAGCAGTGACAGACCAGGTATCAGGTTGGCTGCATCTCAGTGTCCAAGAGAGAAAGGCAGACCATCATCAATCAGCTTGTCGTAGATTCACTGAAACTCAAGACACCATCATTATCTCTGGTTCTAGCGACACAGAGAAAATTTCAGCACGACTGGACGTGTCTTTGAGCTCCAAAAGCCTCGCTATTTAAAGAGCCGAGCCTGCGCCATTGACATGTTGACTCTGGGTGCATGATTCTATTTGCGCTTGTTTATTGATCATCTCAGCGTTCCTCACGTCGCTGTAGTAATTCAGTAATTATTCCGAATCGCTGAGCTCGTGTCTTTCTGCAACGTTTGACTATATCAGCAGTGCTATGGTGTTACAGGATATTACTTCATACTACCTTGTTTTGTGGCATTGCGGCATTTGCACTTCTGCTTTCCTAGTCCGGAGGTTATGTGGCAATGCCCGCCTAGTGCTCTGCCGTCAGCAAAATCGGCAGTACAGCTTCTTGACATCCCAGTTGGCGCACCAGCCACCAGCTAGCCTCCGTGGCTCTGAGGTCGCCATGTGTGTTGTTCTTAGCATAAGTTAAAATGGTTCAAATGGCTCTGAGCACTATGGAACTTAATATCTGAGGTCATCAGCCCCTTAGAACTACTTAAACCTAACCGACCTAAGGACACCACACACATCCATGCCCGAGGCAGGATTCGAACCTGCGACCGTAGCGGTCGCGCGCTTCCAGACTGAAGCGCCTAGAACCGCTCGGCTACACAGGCCGGCCGCCAGGTAGTACTTTAAGAAATTCAGGCAAGTACAATAAAATAATTCTGCGACGTAACAGTACCAAGAGAACACCAGACCTTTTCTTAACACGAAAATACCAGTATCAAAACAAAACTGCCAGGTGTCTTTCAAAGTTAAAAGGAAACCTACTAGTACAGACACCGCTAGACCAAACTCCTCTAAACATACCACCTCCAACAAGATGGTAACATTTAAGCCAATGTGGTACAGAGCCCACAAATTTTCACTTCAACATAAGGAACCCCAAAAGAAATAGAATAAAATGTACTGCAGTAAACAGCGGATGTGATCCCTCACTCATTAATACAGTGTCCTAACAAATAAACAGCAATCTAGACTCACAACTGACAGCACCTCAGAAGTTAATTATATAAAAATGCCATATGGTGGTATAATACCTAATAAATTATCCAGATTATGTGGAAACTCAGATGCAGGAAATCAGCTTCGGCATCACCATCAACCTAAGTTGAAGACTCATTCACAACATAAAACAGTCAGACGCAGATCTTGACGCATCAGGCATTTAAAAAATTACCAGCGGCCTATAAGACATATTATGAAACTTCCTGGCAGATTAAAACTGTGTGCCCGACCGAGACTCGAACTCAGGACCTTTGCCTTTCGCGGGCAAGTGCTCTACCAACTGAGCTACCGAAGCACGACTCACGCCCGGTACTCACAGCTTTACTTCTGCCAGTACCTCGTCTCCTACCTTCCAAACTTTACAGAAGCTCTCCTGCGAACCTAGCAGAACTAGCACTCCTGAAAGAAAGGATATTGCGGAGACATGGCTTAGCCACAGCCTGGGGGATGTTTCCAGAATGAGATTTTCACTCTGCAGCGGAGTGTGCGCTGATATGAAACTTCCTGGCAGATTAAAACTGTGTGCCCGACCGAGACTCGAACTAGGGACCTTTGCCTTCCGCGGGCAAGTGTTCTACCAACTGAGCTACCGAAGCACGACTCACGCCCGGTACTCACAGCTTTACTTCTGCCAGTACCTCGTCTCCTACCTTCCAAACTTTACAGAAGCTCTCCTGCGAGTTCGAGTCTCGGTCGGGCACACAGTTTTAATCTGCCAGGAAGTTTCATATCAGCGCACACTCCGCTGCAGAGTGAAAATCTCATTCTGGAAACATCCCCCAGGCTGTGGCTAAGCCATGTCTCCGCAATATCCTTTCTTTCAGGAGTGCTAGTTCTGCTAGGTTCGCAGGAGAGCTTCTGTAAAGTTTGGAAGGTAGGAGACGAGGTACTGGCAGAAGTAAAGCTGTGAGTACCGGGCGTGAGTCGTGCTTCGGTAGCTCAGTTGGTAGAGCACTTGCCCGCGGAAGGCAAAGGTCCCAAGTTCGAGTCTCGGTCGGGCACACAGTTTTAATCTGCCAGGAAGTTTCATATCAGCGCATACTCCGCTGCAGAGTGAAAATCTCATTCTGAAGACATATTATGTAGAGCAAACAGGCAGAAATTTCAAAACTCGACTTAAAGAACATATAAACTGCCAAAGACTGTACAAATGTAATGAATCAGCAATAGCAACATCGATTAAAGACACAAGGCACAATTCGAAAACCGAAAACAAATTTGAAATTTTACACAAAACTGGAAAAAGTAAAAAAATAGATGTTATGAAAGAAATATAAATTTTCTTTCATAATACAAAAATGGTGATAACATTCTTAATGACATAACTGAATTCAAAAACTTGCAATAGTATCATGTTAAACAGCAGCTCCGCTGATGTATCAGCGAAGCAGATTAATCTTTGGGACGTCAAAAACGCAAGTGAACGGCCCAACACATAAAAAGAAGAGAATCATTAAATCACAAAAAAAGTGTCGATGACATGTCTCTCTCAGTCCGCCCAAGGGCTACTACTGCAGTGGATGACCGCTACCTACGGATTATGGCTCGGAGGAACCCTGGCAGCTACGCCATCATGTTGATAATGCTTTTCGTGTAGCCACAGGACGTCGTGTTACGACTCAAACTGTGCACAGTGGGCTGCATGATGTGCAACTTCACTCCCGACGTCCATGGCGAGGTCCATCTTTGCAAACACGACACCATGCAGTGAGGTACAGATGGGTCCAACAACATGCCGAATGGACTGCTCAGGTTTGGCATCACGTTCTCTTCACCGATGAGTGTCGCATTTGCTTTCAACCAGACAATCGTCGGAGACGTGTTTGGAGGCAACCCGGTGAGGCTGAACGCCTTAGACACGCTGTCCAGCGAGTGCAGCAAGGTGGAGGTTCCCTGATACTTTAGGGTGGCGTTATGCGGGGCCGACGTGCGCCGCTGGTGGTCATGGGAGGTGCCGTAACTGCTGTACAATACGTGAACGCCAAACTCCGACCGATAGCGCAACCACATCGGCAGCACATTGGCGAGGCATTCGTCTTCATGGACGACAATTCGCTCCTCCATTGTGCAAATCTTGTGAACGACTTCCTTCAGGATAACATCATCGCTCAACTAGAGTGGCCAGCATGTTCTCCCTACATGAACCCTATCGAACATGCCTGGGATAGATTGAAAAGGGCTGTTTATGGACGACGTGACCCATCAACCACTCTGAGGGATCTACGCCGAATCGCCGTTGATGCATGGGACAATTTGGACCAACAGTGCTGTGATGAACTTGTGAATAGGATGCCACGACGAATACAGGCATGCATCAATGCAAGAGGACGTGCTACTGCGTATTAGAGGTACCGGTGTGTACTGCAATCTGGACCACGACCTCTGAACTTCTCGCTGTATGGTGGTTCATCAAACAATGTGTGGTTTTCATGAGTAATGAAAAGGGCGAAAATGATGTATATATTGATCACTATTCCAATTTTCTGTGCAGGTTCTGGAACACCCGAACCCGAAGTGATGCAAAACTTTTTTTGATCTGTGTAAAAAGCATTGAATGTTAACTGTTTTCATATTATAATGTACAATGGTAATGGATAACAAATGTGGACTACACTGCAATAATTTATAACTGAAGGAAGTTACTGTTTGTAGACGTTCACTTTGAAGGTCTTTTGCGCAGGCAACTGCAGTTCTGATGCAAATAAATATGTTTATCGTGGTTTATATTTGATTAGATGTGATTTTTAGTTACATAGATCAAGACCATAAAAAGTCCTAATCAAGAATACATAAAACGTATATAAAAAAGAGACACCTTAATGAATCTTTCAGGGTTACGAAGTGACATGATCCTCGTGGTTGTGGAATCAATCAAAAAATATTAAACATATTTTCATTTAAGAAGTAATAACTAATTTGTAACGGAATATGTAAATATACAATACCCTAAAAGGGCACATGACAACTCTTAATCTACTGTGGGCCAGCATCATCAAACAGAATATTGCTTTACATCATGTATTTACACTGATTATTTACTGCACTGAAGATCTACGTAAAACAGGTTTTACGTAACTCGCCCGTGCGTGCGTGCGAGCGCGCGCGCGCGCGTATGTGTGTGTGTGTGTGTGTGTGTGTGTGTGTGTGTGTGTTTGTGTGTGCGTATATGTGTATGTGTGTCTATTGTTTTTTTATTTATTTATTTATTTATTATTCCGTGGGACCACATTTAGGAGAAGTCTCCATGGTCATGGAACGAGTCAATACATGAAATTATAACACGATTGTAGAAACAGATAAAATGAAGTATAAGAAACATATTCAGGCGACAAGTCGTTAGTTTAAATAAAGAAAATCAAGAATGTAACACTGGAATTTGCTTAATTTTTTAGCTCTTCCAGGAGCTCCTCGACAGAATAGAAGGAGTGAGCCATGAGGAAACTCTTCAGTTTAGACTTAAAAGTGTTTGGGCTACTGCTAAGATTTTTGAATTCTTGTGGTAGCTTATTGAAAATGGATGTAGCAGAATACTGCACTCCCTTCTGCACAAGAGTCAAGGAAGTGCATTCCACATGCAGATTTGATTTCTGCCTAGTATTAACTGAGTGAAAGCTGCTAACTCTTGGGAATAAGCTAATATTGCTAACAACAAACGACATTAAAGAAAATACATACTGTGAGGGCAATGTCAAAATTCCCAGACTATTGAGTAGGGGTCGACAAGAGGTCTTCGAACTTACACCATACATAGCTCGAACAGCCCGTTTTTGAGCCAAAAATACCCTTTTTGAATCAGAAGAATTACCCCAAAAAATAATACCATATGACATAAGCGTATGAAAATATGTGAAGTATACTACTTTTCGTGTTGAAATGTCACTTATTTCAGATACTGTTCTAATGGTAAATAAAGAGGCATTTAGTTTCTGAACAAGATCCTGAACATGGGCTTTCCACAACAGCTTACTATCTATCCGTACGCCTAGGAACTTGAACTGTTCCGTCTCTCTTATAACATGCCCATTCTGTCTGATTAAAATGTCAGTTCTTGTTGAATTGTGGGTTAGAAACTGTAAAAACTGAGTCTTACTGTGATTTAACATCAAATTATTTTCCACAAGCCACGAACTTATATCATGAACTACATTATTTGATAATGTTTCAATATTACACACAAGATCCTTCACTACCAAGGTGGTGTCATCAGCAAACAGAAATATTTTTGAATCACCTGTAATACTAGAAGGTATATCATTTACATAAATAAGAAACAGCAGTGGCCCCAGCACCGACCCTTGGGGAACGCCCCATTTAACAGTGCCCCATTGGGACTGAACATCATTACCACTCTCAATATTGCGGAGGATTACCTTCTGTTTTCTGTTCTTAAAGTAGGAGGCGAACCAATTGTAAGCTACTCCCCTTACTCCATAATGTTCCAACTTCTGCAGTAATATTTTGTGGTCAACACAGTCAAAAGCCTTCGTTAAATCAAAGAAAACACCTAACGTTCGCAACCTTTTATTTAATCTGTCCAAAACCTCACAGAGAAAAGAGACTATAGCATTTTCAGTTGTTAAGCCATTTCTAAAACCAAACTGTACATTTGACAGCAAATTATGTGAATTTAAATGCTGCAGTAACCTTGTATATACAACCCTCTCGATAACTTTAGCAAACACCGATGGCATAGAAATAGGTCTATAATTGTCAACATTATCCCTGTCTCCCTTTTTACAAAGTGGCTTCACTACCGAGTACTTTAATCGGTCAGGAAACCGACCACTCCTAAAGGAAAAGTTACAGATATGGCTAAGTATTGAGCTAACATACGTGGAACAATACTTCAGTATTCTGCTAGATACCCCGTCATATCCATGAGAGTTCTTGGTCTTTAGTGATTTAATTATTAACTCAATCTCCCTCTTGTCAGTATCATGGTGGAGCATTTCAGGTAACAGTCTCGGAACACTTTTTTCTAAGAGCGCTATATGGTTCCCTGTTGGGACTAGGTTTCTATTTAGTTCACCTGCTATATTCAGAAAGTGATTATTAAGTACTGTACATATATGCGACTTATCAGTAACACGGACATCCCCACAAGACCTTAATGGCCGAAAGCCATAATTGTGAGAATCTTTTTGTTGTGCCTGTCTGCGACTCAGCATATCCGCTATATGGTGAATAGCAACTTTCCTTCTCTAATATCGTTACATTGCTATACACACTAAGACACCACGAAGGACTTATTCGAATGGGACGGAAATCGGTAGATGTGGTGTACATGTGCAGACGAACAAATGTTAAAATTTTATAAAAACTGAACGATTTATTGAAAAGAAAATTTGGAAATTTGTGGTAATTTCTTATGGGACCAAACTACCGAGGTCGTCGGTCCCTAAGCTTACACACTACTCAGTCTAACTTAAACTAACGTACGCTAAGGACGACACTCACACCCATGCCCGAGGGAGAACTCGAACCTCCGACGGGGGTTATTCAAAAGAAAGAGCTTCACAGACTGAGCAAGTCAGCAGCGCGTTGATCCATCTCTGTCCCTTATGGAAGCAGCTACTCGGCTTAGCATTGATTGATAGAGTTGTTGGACGTCCTCCTGAGGGGAATCGTGCAAAATGCTGTCCAATTTGAGCATTCGATCACCAGAAGTCCGAGTTGGTTGGAGAGCCCTACCCATAGTGCACGACACTTTTTCAATTCGAGAAGGCTACAGCGATCTTGCTGGCCAAGGTAGGGTTTGGCAACCACCAAGACAAGCAATAGAAACAATCTTGCGGAATTGTAAGTCTAGGTGGATTGCCACGAAGGGTAACAAAACGGGACGCAGAATGTTGTCGGCGTACCTCTGTACCCATATGACAACGAAAGGGGCGCCTGCTATGAAATGAAATGGCACGTCAGACCATCACTCCTGGTTTTGGGGCCGCCAATTTCTCCAACCGGCTTCTTTGAGCCCAACTACACGTCATTTCTCAAATGCTGACATCTGCATATATTGTCCATGAGCCTGTCTGCGAGGAATCGTTACTGTCCCAATAAGTACACGAAAAGAAATACGCAAAATAAAAGACATCATGTTTACACTAGTGACTGTAACACTTTCTTTATTTCACGATTGCAATTTCAGCTTTAGGCCATTATCAAGTGAAGCTCAGTACAGTCTTCGATGGTGCACACTGTCTGTCAAATATAAGTCTTCCCACACTGACACGGAATCTGGTATATGCTGGCCTTCTGCAAACCGAGATTGCTTGGACACTTCGCAATAATGATCGTGTTTTATTGGGTGGGTAAAAGACAGTTCCTACTCGGTGTTTCCTCAATATTCGTCCTATTTTCCCCGATAGTGGGCCAATATACGGTATATAGCCAGTGGCTATCTCTTCCTCCGTGACTTATTCCGTCTCCACACGCTGTCCTGTAGAGGTGAGTCGGAGAGCGCGTCTGATCTGCCATTCCGAGTACCTGTTTTTCCGGAATACAGTTTTGAGGTGTTCCAGCTCATGGGGCAGACACTGTATGTCAGAGATGGTGCGCGACCTGTACACCAGTGTTTTCAGCACCCCATTCCTCTGCGAAATATGGTGGCAGCTATCCGTATGCAAATACAGGTCGTTGTAAGTTTTCTTTCTGTATACCCCGTGGCCCAGGGTGCCGTCCGCTCTTCTTTTGACCATGATGTCCAGGAATGGTAATCTTTCTGCTTCGGTCTCCATAGTGAATTTGATGTTCGGATGTATGGAGTTCAGGTGTGTAAGGAAGTCTAGAAGCTTGTCCCTTCCATGGGGCCAGATCACGAACGTGTCATCCACATAACGGAGAAGACAAGTAGGTTCCCATTTGGATGATGCCAAAGCTTCCTCCTCGAAGTTCTCCATATAGAAATTCGCGACCACTGGCGAGAGGGGGCTCCCAATTGCAAGAAATACGCCGGGAGAAACTGAAGAATCACACTTATTATTCTGTTTTGCCTTTATCCTGCGCGAGTGCTATGTTAATTCTGTTACTGCAGGCTCCCGTAATGGTTAGAGTCGAAGCCTTGTCGTTGTAAATTTCTTCGACACATTTAGTTAGGTCGGAAATAATTGTGTTCTTCCGGTATTGAGCTTAAGAAAACTTGCCGGTCTTTGGGCTTTCATTGCTTGTTGTCACTTAAAGGTAGCCGGACCTCGGGGCGGGTTCCTCATTGGCTGGATATGTTCGTGCATTTGATCTGTTGATATTTATGTTTTAGAGAGGCGGAGCCTGGGTACTGGGAGGGACTGTTTGTAAGGCGTCTCGAAAGTCTGGGAAACATCGAGGCTTGTTATTAACCACTGAATGGCTTACTCGCAAGCAGAGTTTACTTGTGTGTATATTTTTCCCGTTCTTGCTATATACTTTGCTCAGTTGGATAACTTGTTTTGGTCAGTAACGTTTTCAGCGGTTGTTCTTAAGCAAATGTCAAGAACACTGGTTGCTCAAGCAAGTCTTAACCTCTTGGGTACTTATCCTTTAAGAATTGTTTTAAAGCAAAACTTTGGTGTTGTGATACCCCGTCAGTACAAATATATATATATATATATATATATATATATATATATATATATATATATATATATATATATATATATATATATATACCACCGGCCGCGGTGGTCTAGCGGTTCTAGGCGCTCAGTCCGGAACCGCGATACTGCTACGGTCGTAGGTTCGAATCCTGCCTCGGGCATGGATGTGTGTGATGTCTTTAGGTTAGTTAGGTTTAAGTAGTTCTAAGTTCTAAGGGACTGACGACCACAGATGTTAAGTCCCATAGTGCTCAGAGCCATATGAACCATTTGAACTGCGTTAGTGAAAGACAGAAAATTTGAGACGGTTGTTTTAATGCTTCACATGTCTTACGTAGTCTCCTACCACTAGAGTAAACCGCACAGAACGTTCATATATAAATACGTTTCTTTGGGATGTTGGTCAACTGGTGGGCCACATCGACACTTGTGTTATGATCTCTCAGGTTTTGTTGTCGTGAACGATTAATGGTGTGCTTTAGAGTGATCAGCCGAGTTGTTGATTCCCTTTTTCTGCACAACGATTCGACCACCGACCAAATCTTCTTCTAGAAGAGTTCCTGGAACTTTTAAACGCCATCCTACGAATATAAAAGAACTTGAAAAATGCGAGCCAGCTGCTCTCCTCGAGTTGCTAGTTAAGACAAGACCGCACTGAACCCTGCAGCACAGTGTGTATGGAAAAATACACTCACTGACCTCCAAATCATCTCCCCGAGCCATCAACAGCCGGCGCAAAGGAATTTCGTGCTGGAGACTTTGGTCAACAGATTTCGACCGCGGTCAAGGAGAACCGCAGCGAAGAGTTTGAACACTTACAAATAGTGTTTCGAAGGAATAGGTAGTCAGATCGATAAACTGAGCGGGCGTTGCAGTCAAAGCCAACAACTCAAGAGGAAGAGTTTGGTACTGAAGAAGAAAAAGAAAAGGCAAGAAGCAGTTATCTGTCGTATGCAGATCCAAACTCCTGAAATATAGATGGATTCCTACGGAAATCGAACGAAAGTACAAGTCTACTTTCACCAGTCACAATTTCTTTTATTTTTCATTATGCGTTTCGGAGGTGTAATCCTCCGTCATCAGGTGGATTTACCTGTATGTGGATATCACGAAATGTATTGGCGCGGTGTGCGATTTTGGGATAACTTTTGGCACTGTCTCCAGTGATCACAGCCTCACATACACTTTGATCACACTTCACATACACTTTGTGACCGGAAGCTTTGTACCGTGCGCCAGCTATATCGATGCCTTTGGAGATTGGTATCACTATAGCTGCAGACTAGAATATCTGGGGGGGGGGGGGGTGGTCAGCTGTGAGAGGTCGGGACAGTCGGTGGAGAAAGGGGATTTTAAGTTTGGCTGCGCGGGCCGAGACAATGCAGTGCGAGTTTTATCGGAGGTAAGCTATGAGTACAAGCATGAGTGCAAGCTATGAGTCGGCGTGTGACCACGACTGCAAGACCGTGGCATTTGTTCTTTCTGCGTTCAGCTGAGGCAGTGCCGATGGCGGTAGCCGAGCCTGGGAACTTCGCAGTCTGTGGTGGCTCTCAAGTTTGGACTAAGGTCCATTGAGGGGACACATCGTGAATTCGCTCACGACTGCTCTTTCTGATGAATGACAGACCTGTGAATTCAGTCAGTCTCTAATCATTCAGCATTCTGTTCACCAGGTGTCACTGTAGATTGAAAACTGAAGGAGCATAGCCCTTTGTGGCTTTTCAAGTTTCATTAAACTGTTTTGCTGGTATAATATGCTCTTAATTGTAGCGAGCAGTTATATTGTGTGCATATGTGTGTGACGATTATACCAGTACAATCAATCACCAGTAGTTTCGCGTTGCTTCTTTCGTGTATGTAATTCGTGTCATGAGTCACAGGCAATCACGGCACTACCTCTCTGAACCGACGGATTCTTGATTGGCACCATTGATAGTCAGACCACTGGCTTTAGCATTCACTGTGGAAACCTTAAACGAGTGGTCTTGCTGATTGTACGTTTGTGGCAATTTATCTGTTTCGGCTGCCGCTATCTGAAAAGGTTAATGTTTTTGAAATAAATAGGTGTAGCTCCGTCGTAAGTTGGTTTGAGAAGTACCTTTTTTTAGTTCTTGATGGTGACTAGTTCCGGGCACCTGTGTCCATTTTAAAACCACCCATATTGTAAGTGTGGCAAAATACAGGTGATAGCCTGTGTACAAAAGCTGCCTCTGCAGTGACGATCAGAGCGACACTATGGCCTCAAGAAACTGTTCATTCTTGTATTACGTAACAGAGGTTTAACGGACTTCCAATTGCGAGTATTAACTTCACTCACTTAAAGGAACGTAAAATTCGCTGACAAAACCAGTAACGAAGGATACAGCACTAATTAAGACTGCGCAATTTCATTTATTCTGTATTTAGCTTAGCGAGTCACTTCTGTCGGCTTGATACATAACATATTGTTCTTACGTTAAAAGTGAAAGCAGTTGCTGATTTGTTTAAACTAAATTCAATTCAATCTTTCAATAATTAAAAGTAAACTGCTTGCCTTTTTCCGAATTTTGCAGTGAGTTACGCTGAGTTACCAAAAATTATTTCTTTACTTAGCAAAGCTTTAGTTACAGTCATCCATCTATTCAACTAGCAACTTCATTTAACTTTGTTTTCAAAATTCAATATTTCAGGTTAAGTAACTCAAACTTAGTGTTTTCTGATTCATTTATTTTCTGACGAACTGTTGTGTTGTGGAAAAACGTATTTGCTTAGTTTGTAACCTAATCGGCATACTGGATTGCGATATAACTGACCGTGATCGCGTACGCCTAACGAAATTTTACACTGAGTAAGGCTATCGTACGAGGGACCCAGTAAACACGGGCGGCGATTTCAGAGACCTGCAAGGTCTGGTGTCCGACACTCAGTGTATTGAGGTCTCAGTAGCCGAATCACCCATCAGGCCTGAATTATGCAGAGAGAATGTGCGGTCTCCGAAAACGAAATGAACATCAAAGGCCGTTGCAGGTTACACGGTGTTGAATTCGGTTATAAAAAGCGACGCAGCATCAACAATTGTCCACAGTCTGGTTGGAATCGAGACAGCGGGTACAACAAACATTCATCATAAAGAACATTGTGACCACCGACCTTCTATCGATATAAACCGTACCTGCACCAAAGCGGCAGGACCTGCCCCGTAAGGGGTCTCCCGGCCAATGACGCCAAACACTCATTTCCATTTTCATCGATATGAACCCGTCCACAGGATAGCAGCGTAACCTTGGGAGGAATGACTGCTAGTCACACACACGCACGTTGCGTGTAGTATCAGAGAGCGTGCTGTCCGTCTGTAGAATCGGGAAGGCGAGCGATCTACCGGGTGATCAAAAAGTCAGTATAAATTTGAAAACTTAATAAACCACGGAATAATGTAGATAGAGAGGTAAAAATTGACACACATGCTTGGAATGACATGAGGTTTTACTAGAACAAAAAGAAACAAAGTTCACAAAATGTCCGACAGATGGCGCTGGACAGCAAAACGTCAGTGACTGTGCATGACAATCGTGTATAAAAGGAGCTGTAATGAGAGAGAGAATCAGATGCGCCAGCAGTCGCAGCATGTTGACGTTACCTGAAAAGGCGCTTTTAGTGAAGCTGTATTATCAGAATGCGGAATGTGCTAATTCAGCGTTACGATTCTATCGCCATAGGAAGGGGATTCGAAGGGGTAAAGGTCCGTTGACAAATGCAGCTGTGGCGAGAATGATTTCGAAGTTCGAAGCCACAGGTTGTTTAGACGACAGACCCCGTAGTGGCCGACCGAGCAAAAGGCGTAATGTTGCTGAGACAGTTCAGGAAGAAACAGAGACTGTAGCGGGTTCGTCTATGCACGGGGAAGTCAGCGCTAGTGCAGTCGCACGTCGCACCGGCATTCCATACAGTAACGTTTGGTTGGCACTGAGCCGTACCCTCCGATGCTATCCGTATAAAATCCATTGGCATCATGAACTGTTACCTGGCGATTGAGTGAAGCGGAGGGCATTTGCGGTGTGAGCGTTTCAAAAGATGGCGGAAGATGACGATTGGTTGAGTAACGTGTTGTGAACCGACGAAGCTCATTTCACGCTCCGAGGGTCTGTCAACGCCCACAACTGCAGAATTTTGGCTACCGAAAATCCTAGAACTGTCGTGGAAACTCCACTGCACGACGAGAAAGTCACGGTATGGGTTGGATTTACCACATCTACCGTTATCCGGCCTTTTTTCTTCGAGGAAGTCCGTGATTCTGGTTTTGTAACTGCTACCGTGATGGGTGAGAGGTACGCCGATATGTTACAGAATCGCATCATCCACAGCCTGGCTGATAAACACTTGCTGAAACGTACGATGTTTATGCAGGATAGCGCTCCACCCCATATTGCCAGACGCGAGAAAGATCTCTTGCGCGCTTCGTTTGGTGATGATCGTGTGCTCAGCAATCACTTTCGTCATGCTTGGCCTCTCAGCTCTCCAGACCTCAGTCCGTGTGATTATTGGCTTTGAGGTTACCTGAAGTCGCAAGTGTATCGTGATCGACCGACATCGCTAAGGACGCTGAAAGACAGCATCCGACGCCAATGCCTCACCATAACTCCGGACATGCTTTACAGTGCTGTTCACAACTTTATTCCTCGACTACAGCTATTGTTGAGGAATGATGGTGGACATATTGAGCATTTCCTGTAAAGAACATCATCTTTGCTTTGTCTTACTTTGTTATGCTAATTATTGCTATTCTGATCAGATGAAGCGCCATCTGTCGGACATTTTTTGAACTTTTTTTTTTGGGTTCTAATAAAACCCCATGTCACTCCAAGCATGTGTGTCAATTTGTACCTCTCTATCTACATTATTCCGTGATTTATTCAGTTTTCAAATCTATACTGACTTTTTGATCACCCGGTATTTGAGTCTGACCGGGGTCAGATTGTGATGCCCCTGAGACTCGGCACGAGCATTTCGGAAACTGCATGACTTTTCGGGTGTTCGATGAGTACTGTGGTGTGCCTTCAACGCGTCGCTAAACCAATGTGAAACCACGTCCAGACGTCGTGGGGTTGGGCGGCCACCCCTCATTACAGATGTCAGACTTCGTAGGCTGGACAGACTGATAAAACAGGACAGGCGGCGAACTGTGGAGGAATTAATATCAGCCTTTAATGCTGGGAAGAGTGCAGATGTGTCTGAACACACAGTGCACTGAACACTGACAACGATGGGCCTCTGCAGCCGACGACCCATGCATGTGCCATTGTTAACACCATGACATCGGCAACTGCGACCGAAATGAGCACGTGACCATCAGTACTGGACGTTGGCGCAGTGGCAGAGCGTTGGATGGTCTGATGAATCCCAGTTGTTTTTTCATCATGCCGACGGGAGGGCGCGAATCCGTGGTCTTCCAGAGGAACAGCCCTTGACATCTGTGCTGTGGAACGGAGACAAGCTGTCGGCGGCACCATTATGCTGTGGGGAACATTCAGGTGAGTATCTGTGAGTCCAGTGGAGCTTGTGCATGACACCATGACGGTCAAGGCATATCGTACGCTGATTGCAGACCATGTACGCTCATTCATTACGATTGTGTTTCCCGACGGCAATGGCATTTCTCAACAAGAGAGTGCGCCATGTCAAAATGCCAGGAGCTTGATGGAGTGGTTCGAGGAACATATTGTCGAGTTCCAAATGATGTGTTGTTCCTGCTCCCCCAACTAGCCAGATCTGAACCCGATCGAACGCGTCAGTGATGTGGCTCCCCGGAGTGTACGGGAATTAGGTGACTTGTGTGTACAGACGTGGTGCCAAATCCCTCCATCGATCCACTAAGACCTCATTGCTTCCATGCCATGACGCGTCGCCGCTGTTATCCGTGTCAGAGGTAGAGATGCCAGCTATTAGGTAGGTGGTCATAATGTTCTAACTGATCAGTTTATCTTGCTGCACTTGAAGAACTCGTTGAAATATTATGCGAAACATGGAATCAACAACTGGGCTAAACACCCAGAAGCACACCGCTGGTGGTTTGTTAGCTCTTCATTGGAATACATTTCGTCGTTCTGGCCGGTGGTGCCCCGCGCTAGGTAATAGGAAGCACTGTGATGGCAGTGGCAGTGGCCGTACGTCGACCTGTCGGCTTGTGAAAGGGCCTCTTTGGCATAAACCCACAGACAGGCGGTGGAGTGCGGGGCAGCGACCCAACTCCCCTTTATCTGCGTCGTCCTGGACGGCAAGCGCGGCTTCCTCCTGCCGAGCGAACTGCGGCCTTCGCGGAACAGAACAAGCCCGCAGGCTGAAGGCTCCAATTACATGAATGCGGAGGCTTCCCGTCTCGTAGACCGAGCATTCGGGGCGAATCGACCGCAAATTATTCCGGGAAATGTGTCGGGAATTTTGCTGGACACGTCAGTCGCCAGGAAAATCCGGAGCTGAATAGGGTGAATTTGATAGGTTTGTAACCTTACAGTTGGACCTTCCAGTTTGAGCTACGTTCGTGAATGCAGATGTAAGCTTTATTGTTAGCTCTTCCAACCCTCGTGTTTTCACTTCTAACAAGTCAGCGAAGCCTTTAGAGTTTATACTCCTAAATGCGATTGGTGTGTAATCTTTAAGCCGTGTAGATTGTATACTGTCACATCAACGTAATATGACTTGCAAATTTCTGAATACTAATGTGCCTGTAACAAAATTTTCTGAAAGTAATTAATTTAACAGGAAACATGTCCTGGCGTCTGTGACTGATAATCTCTCAACAATCTAGAGTATGACGTTAATTAACATGTAGGACAGCTATGTACCATTACTGATACTAATCTGTATACAAATTCGTAAGTATTCTCTGTTCCATTACACGACAAAAATGTGTTGGCAGCGCTCTGATATTAATTATCTGCAAAACAAAGATAACGAAGCTCAGCTCTGGTCTGCCACCCTACCTGTGATGTAGTAACATTTTGCTACAAGTCGACAATTAAATAATACTGCATTTGCCAACAGCACGATTAAGCCAGTCCCTGTTAATTAAATCGTGCCAGGTGGAATGCATGTGAGCATGGTTGTACTCAGTTAAGACTTCAAGAGGAAAATATGAAGGTCTGGAATTAAGTAAATTAAAAATTTAGTTAGTTTAGTTATTGTATTTTAACTGAGGAAGGCGGCTGAAGGCTTAGTATTTGAAAGGATGAACGTATCTTTGTTATACACTGTTGAACTAACAATCACTTTAGACACAAACACGTAACCATAAAACTCTCTTAGTAATCAGAACAATTTTGACTAATGTAACTTCTGCATTAAGTATATTTAAAAGGATGAAGAATCATGTAATGTTTTCCTGACTCCATGCGTGGTAATCGTGAAGTAGCTGCTAAAAATGTGTTATTTTAACCAGGAGTTAACTCGTGAATTGAAAATCTTCCCACTCATATCGGTATGACGTTTGCTATCGTGAGTAAAACAATTGCCCCGGCAGATATAACTTTTTCCAGCGCACTCTGTGATGGTGGATACGACGGAAGTGAGTCCCCACACCGTCACTGCCAACAGAAGAAGCAAGTCAGAAAGTGATGTCATTTACCCATAACAACATTAACTTTGGTAACTTAAAGAGATCGTCTCCATACAAGCTGCCTGTGGCAAAGATTACAAAACTACTGCCACCTCTTCTCATATTGATTACTTACAATGTGTAGGTGTCGGCTACAAAGACGCGGAATCCGGCTCAAAATGTCAAGATGCAGAGTCACATAATATGTGTTAATTCGTAGCGAATAACTGCATCCACATGATCTACTTCATCACAAATAATATGTTTAATATCTGTAGCCGTTCTTACTCAGTTTGTAACGGTTCCACTATGTTTGGGCAAAATATTTTCACCCGAAGTTATCAAATACGAGTGGCTTTCAATAAGTAATGCAGCACTTTTTTTCTCGGCCAGTTTCGCTTGAAAAAATCTGGAATTTATTGTGGGACATCATGGAATATTCCCGCTTCAGCTCTTATAGTACCATGAAGTTCGGATAGGGGTAACTCTATAAGTAGACATCAAAATGGCGTCCGTAACGGAGGTGCGTTCCAAGCAGACAGCTATTACTGAGTTTCTTTTGGCGGAAAACCAGAGCATCACAGATATTCATAGGCGTTTGCAGTATGTCTATGGAGACCCGGCCGTGAACAAATGCACGGTGAGTAGTTGGACGAGGTGTCTGTCATCATCGCACCAGGGTTGCGCAAAACTGTCCGATCTCTCGCGTGCCGGCCGGCCGAACACAGCTGTGACTCCCGCAATGTTGGAACGTGCGGACACTCTCATTCGAGGTGATATACGGATCACAATCAAACACCTCGCTGCACAACTGATGACGTCTACCAGTTGGGGTACTCAAAGATTGTCTCCGCTGGCTTCCTCACCATCTTCCAGAAGACCATAAAGAGCAACGAAGGATCATCTGTGCTGAGCTGCTTGTGGTTTATGGGGCTGATCGTGATAATTTTTTATCGAACACAGTCACAGGGAATGTAACATGGGTTCATCTGTCCGAAACGGAAAGTAAACGACAATGTACGGAGTGGCGCAACACCATCTCTCCTCTGACGTAAATGTTCAAATCTGCAATCTCAGTCGATAAAGTCACGACGGTAGTCCTCTGGGACTATGAAGGGCTCATTCTGTTTTATGTACCCTCTGATGATGCAATGATCAACTCTGAAGTGTGCTGTGCGTCCCTCAGGAAATTGAAGAAACGACTTTAGCGTGATCGTCGCCACAAAAAAGAAAACGAACTTCTGTTTATCCATGACAACGCGAAGCCTCACACATGAGCACCCGAGAGGAGCTCAGAAAACTTCATTGGACTGACCTGCCTCATCCATCCAACAGCCCAGATCTCGCACCTTCCGACTTCCTTCTATTCGACCCAATTTAGGGTGCACTCCGCCGGAACCAGTACGTGGATGTTGGGAGGTTATTTATGCAACAAGGCGTAGGTTCAGACGACGAGCAGTTGAGTGGTACCATGATGGAATACAGCCCCTGTCAGTAAGGTGGTGTAAGGCTGTCGCACTGAACGGAGATTAGGTTGGAAAATACGGCTTTGTAGCCAAAATATGGTGTATTGGAATCCTGAATAAAATCAACCTCCTCTCTCAGAAAAAAACGTATTGCATTACTTACTGAACTCCCCTCGTACCGTGCAACCCTCTTGAAAGGTATAAATACGGACGGCTTCGATTCTTCGACACAGCACACAAAGACAAAGAGAGGCCAGTGTCACTAAGATGAGACTAGAAGCCTGTCACTGGCGGAAAATCTGGTGGGCAAAGTAAAACAAAAAACTTTTACGTTATTATGCAGGGTGTTCAAAGAAAGTGACGAATGCTTTGAGAGGTGATAGTACTCTTCAAAACAAGAAAAATAAGTCTAATAAACATGGATCCGGAAATGCATACATGTGTTTACAGGAGGTCTTCAGGTTGGCGTCCATTCATGACAATGCACCCCTCTGCCCTCCAGCGCCTTTGAAGTATAGCCGGTTGTTGATACGCATTGAAGACGCGATTCTGTACTGTCCGCAAATCATTGATTGGTCTGGCGTAGACCAATTCCTTCACGTGATACCATAACCGAAAGTAGAGGGGATTGACACCTGGGGAACGAGCAGGCCAAGGTGTGGGGCCTCCCCGACCCATCCAGATGTCCTGAAATGTCTGAACTGTGTTGGTGCGCCATCTTGCTGCGATGGTACAGCCTCCAGCAAGGTAGGGAATACTAGGCAATACATGAATGAGAAAGTCCAGATAATGCGCTTCAGTTAACTTAATGGTAGCATGTACGGTCCTATTTATCTGTCGCCAAGTACGCCTGCCCATTCTTTTATTGAGAATCGGCGTTGATGCCCTCTTTCCTGAATTGGTTGGGGATTTACATCTGCCCATACATGCTTGTTATGGAAATTCACAACACCATCTCTTCTGAACCCTGCCTCGTCGGTAAACAAAATCTTGGGTGTGAACAGTGGATCTGCAGCACACTTCTGTAACAGCCATTGACGGAACCGCCGTCTGTCATGATGATCCTGTGGCCTTAAGGCCTGCGCTGTAGGTGACTGGGGTACAGGAGTTGTTCGTGAAGTACCACCGAGATAAAAGAGCGAGACATGCCTTCTGCAATGCTAATCGTCGCACAACACTGGTCCCAGGTGCTTCTCCCACATAACATAGCACTTTCCCCTCCATTGCAGGCGCGCGGACTGTGCGGGGCCTTCCACTGCCAGTCTTCTGAGGTGTCCCTCAGATGCTGGAAAGGTCTGCCGAACATTTTATCACAGGGCACTCTGCGCTGTGGATATTTTTCAGTGTAGAGGGTACGGGCTCGCAGGCTCCATAAATTTGCTAAACCATACATTTAAACGCACTACATCATTTGTGCGGACAAACAGCACAGTGACACTAAATACATAAGCGTTTAGAAGAAGGTAAAACACGATGACTCGTACCCAGGTTTGACGGTACTACACTACTGGCCATTTAAATTGCTACACCAACAAGAAATGCAAATGATAAACGGGTATTCATTGGACAATTATATTATACTAGAACTGACATGTGGTTACATTTTCACGCAATTTGGGTGCATAGATCCTGAGAAATCAGTACCCAGAACAACCACCTCTGGCCGTAATAACGGCCTCGATACGCCTGGGCATTGAGTCAAACAGAGCTTGGATGGCGTGTACAGGTACAGCTGCCCATGCAGCTTCAACACGATACCACAGTTCATCAAGAGTAGTGACTGGCGTATTGTAACGAGCCAGTAGCTCGGCCACCATTGACCAGACGTTTTCAATTGCTGAGGGCAGCAGTCGAACATTTTCTGTATCCAGAAAGGCCCGTACAGGACCTGCAACATGTGGTCGTGCATTATCCTGCTGAAATGTAGAGTTTTGCAGGGATCGAATGAAGGGTAGAGCCACGGGTCGTAACACATCTGAAATGTAGCGTCCACTGTTCAAACGTCGTCGAACTGTTCTTGCAGATGGTTGTTGTCTTGCAAACGTCCCCATCTGTTGACTCAGGGATCGAGATGTGGTTGCACGATCCGTTACAGCGATGCGGATAAGATGCCTGTCGTCTCGACTGCTAGTGATAGGAAGCCGTTGGGATCCAGCACGGCGTTCCGTATTGCCCTCCTGAACCCACCGATTCCATATTCTGCTAACAGTCATTGGATCTCGGCCAAGGCGAACAGCAATGTCGCGATACGATAAACCGCAATCGCGATAGACTAGAATTCGACCTTTATCACAGTCGGAAAAGTGATGGTACCTATTTCTCCTCCTTACACGAGGCATCACAACAACGTTTCACCAGGCAACGCCGGTCAACTGCTGTTTGTGTGTGAGAAATCGGTTGGAAACTTTCCTCATGTCAGCACGTTGTAGGTGTCGCCACCGGTGCCCCAACCTTGTGTGAACGCTCTGAAAAGCTAATCATTTGCATATGACGGCATCTTCTTCCTGTCGGTTAAAATTCGCGTCTGCAGCACGTTATCTTCGTGGTGTATCAGTTGTAATGGCCGGTAGTGTATATAAGAAGGACACAAACACGATGAAAACTGACGTGGTCTACAACACGACTTGAGCCACACAACTGACTGCAGACCACCTAATGGTAGGTAGAGTATGTGAGTAAGACGTCATAATACCCTGCCGACAAAGGCAATGCAACGGCTGTGGTAAGACCCCGCAACTAAGCGTTGCGCAGCCCTTTCTATAAACGTTTATATATCTGGTGAAGCATGCGTTTCTGGACCCATATTTATTGCAGTTATTTTTCTTGTTTAGTTGATTAATACCACCTCAGAGTCCGCCTCCGGTAGCTGAGTGGCACCGGCACGGTAGCTCAGCGTGTTCGGACAGAGGGCTGCTAGGCCTCTGTAATAATAATAATAAAAAAATTGAGTAAAGGAATCAACTTGAACGGATGTCTTGTGACGTCCGCCCAGACCAAACGCAACGAACAATACCGAACAAAATGAGAAAAAAAACTGGTCAGCGCGACAAAACGTCAATCCTAAGGGCCCGGGTTCGATTCTCGGCTGGGTCGGAGATTTTCTCCGGTCTCGGACTGGGTGTTGTGTTGTCCTAATAATCATCATTTCATCCCTATTGACGAGCAAGTCGCCGAAGTGGCGTCAAATCGAAAGACTTGCACCCGGCGAACGGTCTACCCGACTGGAGGCCCTAGTCACACGACGTTTTTATTTACCACCTCACAAAAGAGTCGATACATTTTTTAACGCCCTGTATAAAATCATATACTGTTGTATTTATCACTGTAAAAGATTCTTGTACTGTTCTGAAACACGCAAGGATCTAAAGTATTAATGTTGATAAGTAGGGTGAAAGACGACCAAGGAGTGTGATTCTTGGTGCGGGCAGCAAGTGGTTCTTTCTGAGACAGAAGCATACAGAAGGCAACTGTACGCGGTGACTCGCCAAAGTGATTAGGCGAGATAAGGATTGGCAGGAGATGCAATACGTTCTCCGGTGTGGCATTTGGCTCCACTGGGTTCTGATATTTTGGAGACTACGTCCAGAATTACGGGCTAATTCAACTCGCAAGGTCGAGACTGCATGCGTTAGGTGCATACTAGTCTCGAAAATAAAGATGGCTGCCATTTTCCCCGTCACAGAACGGAAGGGACTGCCACCATCTTGTGAAAATACTGCTGTAGTTCAGATACTTGCTGGAAGGACATTTTATTAATTGGTCTTTATGCTGTCGTGATGGTTCAGAATTGCATTAACTTAATCTACCGTGTTTTTGCAGAGAACACATCATTTTTAAAAGCCATTGAATCAGGGATTTAATGTATCTCTGAGTCACTGCAGATTACTGACTCTACACATTTTCTTGCAGAAAATTTAGCGGAAAACTAAATCAGAGCAAGTAGGGAGCTGCCTCGCATCACGGAATCGAAATCAGTGCAGGGAAGGCATCACAAGTTAGTGTATTTTCCGACTACAGAGAACTCTGAGCAGTAAAATTGCAAACAATAGATATAACTGCCCCAAGTACCTTTTGCTTAATTATTCCTCTCGCTGTTCTGGCCTAATGCTGCAACATTATTCAATAATTTCTTTCATTAATATCTCAGTAATTCAGGTATATGAATACTACTTCCAAGTATTCGTGAGTTGCCCTCCAGCGTTGTAGGCCGAAGCATTGTGTTCAGAGTGGAGCTTAATGTGGAGTAGTGTTATGAATGTAGCAAGTTTTATTTTGCGGCGAGCCAGTTTTTTTCACTGAGTTCAAATATGAGTAATAGCGGAGGAAAGAGAAGGGATGGAGGCCGGCTGAAGAGAGGTTGAAAGTGGGGGCAGTTACGGACCACCCTGTTGCCAGAGAGAGAAAATTTTTGTACGGCTTTTACAATGTTAGCGTAGCAGGAATCGAGAATGCCACCTGCTTTCATAGCAAGCGATTTCCTTCGCAAAAACTTTTGTTTTGGTCATGCAGATGCTATAATATCCAAACTGACTCTGTGCCATAAGTAAAACGAAATTTCACAGGCAACCTGAAGGGAAAGGCAGTTTTTGTGACCGTTATCGCATTATGAGCCACGATATAAGATATCCTAAGCATCAGCGGAAGTTAAAAGTTGGTACTTCAAATATGTTTCTCATGTGAGTGAGAAAAATTCGGTCTTCTGCAACGGAATGTTCATTTTGTTTCTAACCAAACATGTTTTGCTTGTTCATAATAAGCTTCATAAGTGTTCAACAACATAAAAAATATTTAATTATACTAACTTCATAAGGAGATACGTAGTGATTCTTAGCAGCACATTAAAGTTATCTGTTTACAAATATATGGTTCTGAATTACACTGAAGCGCCACAGAAACTGGTATAGGCATGCATGTTCAAATACAGAGATATGTAAACAGGCAGAATACGGCGCTGGTGTCGGCAACGCCTATAAAAGACAACAAATGTCTGGCGCAGTTGTTAGATCGGTTATTGCTGCTACAATGGCAGGGTATCAAGATTCAAGTGAGTTTCAACGTGGTTTTATAGTCGGGGCATCTCCGACGTAGCGTGAAGTGCGGATTTTCCCGTACGACCATTTCACGAGAGTACCGTGAATATCATGAATCCGGTAAAACATCAAATCTCTGACATCGCTGCGACGGGAAAAAGATCCTGCAAGAACTGGGTCAACGGCGACTGAAGAGAATCGTTCAACGTGACAGAAGTGCAACGGTTCCACAAATTGCTGTAAATTTCAATGCGAACCATTTAGCTAAACATAATCGATATGGGCTTTCGGAGCGGAGGGGCCAATTGTGTGCCTTTGATGACTGCACGACTCAAGGCTTTACACCACGCCTGGGCTCGTGAACACCGACACTGAACTGTTGACGACTGCAAGCATTTGCGTGAGACTCATTTCAAATAGTATCGAGCGGATGGACGTGTACAGGCATGGAGACTACCCCATGAATCCATTTCCTTTCAGGTCAGCAGGGGACTATGCAAGCTGTTGGAGGCTCTAATGGTGTGGGGCGTGTGCAGTTGGAGTGATATGGGACCCCTGACACGTCTAGATACGATTTTGACAGGTGACACGTACGAAAGCATCCTGTCTCATAATAACCTGCATCCATTCATGTCCATTGTGCATTCCGACGGACTTGGCTAATTCCAGCAGGACAATGCGACACCCCACACTTCCGGAATTACTGCAGAGAGGCTCCAGGAACACTCTTCTGAGTTTAAACACATCCGCTGGTCACCAAACTCGCCAGACATGAACATTATCGAGAGTATCTGGGATGCCTTGCAACGTACTGTTCAGAAGAGATCTCCACCCCCTCGTACTCTTACGAATTTTTGGACAGCCCTGTGGGATTCATGGTATCAGTTCCCTCCAGCACTACTTCAGACATTAGTCGAGTCCACGCCACATCGTGTTGCGGCACTTGTGCGTGCTTTCGGGGGCCCTACCTGATATTAGGCGGGTGTACCAATTTCTTTGACTCTTTAGTGTATTACTTACTTTCATTTTCATATATCCATGGTTCCTTCTGTAGACATTAGGTGATGAATGCACTGTGTGTGTTGTAAATTCCTGTTTATTGCTTTTTTCCCTCCATCTCCAATCCAACACCATATTCCACAAGATCCTTTGCAGCTCCCATGATTTCTCAGTCAACTGTACAGAAATTGAGGAGTATCATAGGCAGTGTGCAGTAGCACAGCTTGTGTGTAGTACACATGTCACGATAAAAAGATAAAAAATAATGGTGATTTAGAAAGAATAAAAAACTAATGTTCATTCTAAAAAGAATTTTTTTAAATATATTTTTATTTCAGAATTAATACCAGACTTGTCATAAAACATGTAAATGAATATACGCTGAAGAACATAAGCTAATTCCTAGGTTGTTGATACAACTACTATCAATCAGAAAAAGAGCATTTCACCGTTAATTTCCAGAGATCACTTTAGTGCATTGAAGATTTTCAGAAGTTAGTTTATACATAACATTCATTGCAGTTCTACCAAGTAAGAATTAGGACTTACCCTCTAATAGATGTATTACGTTCCACTTAAATTTTAGTTTTTTACTGGCTAACCTTTTTATGCCTGCTGGTACACTATTTAAATGTGTTTCTGTATAATGAACACAGAAGAGTTTTTATGCTATTATGCCGATTATTGTAATAGTAGTGCTAGGAACTACAGGACACCACTAGAAAATGTGTGATCTTGAATAATGGACACAGAACAGACTTTATACTTTTATGTACATTATTGTAATAATAGGGCTAGGAACTATTCAGGACACCACTGGAATGTAATGAATGCAATCACATGATCACTTTGGAAGCAAGGAATAGTGACATCATCGGCTCCCTCCCCTCTTTAACAGTGACATCATCAAGCCACACCCATTCCTCCCTCACCCCGTGAAGGTGGCCAGTTGATGTTTTTTTTTTTTTTTTTTTTTTTTTTTTTTTTTTTTTTTTTTTTTTTTGTGTAATCAGTCTACTGACTGGTTTGATGCGGCCCGCCACGAATTCCTTTCCTGTGCTAACCTCTTCATCTCAGAGTAGCACTTGCAACCTACGTCCTCAATTATTTGCTTGACGTATTCCAATCTCTGTCTTCCTCTACAGTTTTTGCCCTCTACAGCTCCCTCTAGTACCATGGAAGTCATTCCCTCATGTCTTAGCAGATGTCCTATCATCCTGTCCCTTCTCCTTATCAGTGTTTTCCACATATTCCTTTCCTCACCGATTCTGCGTAGAACCTTCTCATTTCTTACCTTATCAGTCCACCTAATTTTCAACATTCGTCTATAGCACCACATCTCAAATGCTTCGATTCTCTTCTGTTCCGGTTTTCCCACAGTCCATGTTTCACTACCATACAACGCTGTACTCCAGACGTACATCCTCAGAAATTTCTTCCTCAAATTAAGGCCGGTATTTGATATTAGTAGACTTCTCTTGGCCAGAAATGCCTTTTTTGCCATAGCGAGTCTGCCTTTGATGTCCTCCTTGCTCCGTCCGTCATTGGTTATTTTACTGCCCAGGTAGCAGAATTCCTTAACTTCATTGACTTCGTGACCATCAATCCTGATGTTAAGTTTCTAGCTGTTCTCATTTCTACTACTTCTCATTACCTTCGTCTTTCTCCGATTTACTCTCAAACCATACTGTGTACTCATTAGACTGTTCATTCCGTTCAGCAGATCATTTAATTCTTCTTCACTTTCACTCAGGATAGCAATGTCATCAGCGAATCGTATCATTGATATCCTTTCACCTTGTATTTTAATTCCACTCCTGAACCTTTCTTTTATTTCCATCATTGCTTCCTCGATGTACAGATTGAAGAGTAGGGGCGAAAGGCTACAGCCTTGTCTTACACCCTTCTTAATACGAGCACTTCGTTCTTGATCGTCCACTCTTATTATTCCCTCTTGGTTGTTGTACATATTGTATATGACCCGTCTCTCCCTATAGCTTACCCCTACTTTTTTCAGAATCTCGAACAGCTTGCACCATTTAATATTGTCGAACGCTTTTTCCAGGTCGACAAATCCAATGAAAGTGTCTTGATTTTTCTTTAGCCTTGCTTCCATTATTAGCCGTAACATCAGAATTGCCTCTCTCGTCCCTTTACTTTTCCTAAAGCCAAACTGATCGTCACCTAGCGCATTCTCAAATTTCTTTTCCATTCTTCTGTATATTATTCTTGTAAGCAGCTTCGATGGATGAGCTGTTAAGCTGATTGTGCGATAATTCTCGCACTTGTCAGCTCTTGCCGTCTTCGGAACTGTGTGGATGACGCTTTTCCGAAAGTCAGATGGTATGTCGCCAGACTCATATATTCTACACACCAACGTGAATAGTCGTTTTGTTGCCACTTCCCCCAATGATTTTAGAAATTCTGATGGAATGTTATCTATCCCTTCTGCCTTATTTGACCGTAAGTCCTCCAAGGCTCTTTTAAATTCCGATTCTAATACTGGATCCCCTATCTCTTCTAAATCGACTCCTGTTTCTTCTTCTATCACATCAGACAAATCATCACACTCATAGAGGCTTTCAATGTATTCTTTCCACCTATCTGCTCTCTCCTCTGCATTTAACAGTGGAATTCCAGTTGCACTCTTAATGTTACCACCGTTGCTTTTAATGTCACCAAAGGTTGTTTTGACTTTCCTGTATGCTGAGTCTGTCCTTCCGATAATCATATATTTTTCGATGTCTTCACATTTTTCCTGCAGCCATTTCGTCTTAGCTTCCCTGCACTTCCTATTTATTTCATTCCTCAGCGACTTGTATTTCTGTATTCCTGATTTTCCCGGAACATGTTTGTATTTCCTCCTTTCATCAATCAACTGAAGTATTTCTTCTGTTACCCATGGTTTCTTCGCAGCTACCTTCTTTGTACCTATGTTTTCCTTCCCAACTTCTGTAATGGCCCTTTTTAGAGATGTCCATTTCTCTTCAACTGTACTGCTTACTGCGCTATTCCTTATTGCTGTTCTATAGCGTTAGAGAACTTCAAACGTATCTCGTCATTCCTTAGTACTTCCGTATCCCACTTCTTTGCGTATTGATTCTTCCTGACTAATGTCTTGAACTTCAGCCTACTCTTCATCACTACTATATTGTGATCTGAGTCTATATCTGCTCCTGGGTACGCCTTACAATCCAGTATCTGATTTCTGAATCTCTGTCTGACCATGATGTAATCTAATTGAAATCTTCCCGTATCTCCCGGCCTTTTCCAAGTATAGTTCCTCCTCTTGTGATTCTTGAACAGGGTATTCGCTATTACCAGCTGAAACTTGTTACAGAACTCAATTAGTCTTTCTCCTCTTTCATTCCTCGTCCCAAGCCCATATTCTCCTGTAACCTTTACTTTTACTCCATCCCCTACAACTGCATTCCAGTCGCCCATGACTATTAGATTTTCGTGCCCCTTTACATACTGCATAGTGGATAGTGAGTGGAAGAAGTCATTTAAGAAACACTGCAGTAAGCTGAGATTCTGTGCAAACGCTGGGACGGTCATAAAACTACAAGCATTCTCGTGTTAGATGCTGGCACGATACGAACACAGTGGCTGGTGCGCATGTTTAGTGGAGGCAAGACTGTAACTCCCCTGGCGCCATAAAGTCGCCAGTTTCTTTTAACGAGTGGGAAAATCATGTATTTCATGGGCACGACTGTCTGGGAAGCTTAACTGTCTTCTTTTAGAAACTGGAAATGGTCGGCCTGGGAAGAATGGATCTCTCTGTGCATGAGGAACTGTGGTCCCATCTAGGTAGACGTTTTTGCCGAAACCTGGCCATGCTGACCATGAGAACGACCCCTCCCTAGTCTAAAATCTTCTTTTTTCAAACAAGAGAGATTCTGAGTCACTGATTGGCTTCTCTCAGGTTATAAAAAGTAGAGGCTTGCTCTCCCAGTGTGGGAAACCTGGTGCTGTGTCTCGATTGGCTCCCAGGCGAGCAAAACAGTCAAAAGGGGAGATTCAATGAGTAGAAGATAGTTCATTTGGTTTGTATGAGGTGGAGGCAAGTTTTTTCGGCTAATTCGTCTTCCATACCGAGGCTTGGTGAGAAGTGATTGTGATTGTGATTCTTCGCCTTTTTCGTTTTTTAGTCTTTCCATGGTGGAGACTTGTTTGCAACTTGTGGTGGACTAAGGGCCAGTGGCAGTTTCCAACTGTACTGACAGTAGAACTGCATATCACATTGGATGTATCGTGTGTCACGAGGGTGAATTTACTCGTTCTCAGACGGCCATCTGAAATTTGACAATTCCAGCACGCGCCGTCGTGCCTGTGAGTCAAATTGGTTTGACCAGATCAGTGGATGGGTGCACCTCACACTGAAATATGCCAAGATTTCAGGGCTCTGATAGGGAAGTTTCTCATGCTAACGCCAATCCGCATAATTTGCAAATTTTCGTGCAAGTGTCAGAACATTACAGCTGCCGCAGTGCGTAACTCCTCGCCCACAGACTGCTGTTTCTGCTGCCGCCTGAATCAAGGTTAAAGGGTAAAGTATTGCTGCACTGGCATAGGGTTGTTATCATTTAACAACTCTCTGTTCTCCGTGAACCATAGTTTATGGTGTACTTGGTCGTAGTTGATTCCATTTGAATAGAATTGGGTCTCACAGTGAATTAATGGAAACAAGGTATGATAGCGTTGTAAAACGGATTAATTCAGGGAAGAATTTGTATAGTTTCCACCCTAATGAATGCTTCGCCAATCAAACACCACCCCTTTTCTGATTTGTGTGTGTCATTTTTTTTGTAATATTTGTAACCTCTTTGTAAGTATGAAAGAATTAATAAAAACTTATTATTTGTGTAAACTTAAATATGCCATGGTTCTCACTCATACTTCTTCAGTTAATTGGTTATCAAATTGATTTCTGAAAGTGACTGCAGACATAGACAACAAAAGTGCCACGAGTAAATTAAAATTAATACTTCTCTTTAACTAAAGATAATGACATTTACCGCCACTTGGACATATATTTTGTAAGTAGGCTGTTTAGGTTTTTTTATTGGTAACGCCACCTCTGTATGAAGATCACTGGCTGTGCTGTGTGCAGTCTGTTGCTGATTTGCATTGTTGTAATACTCGCCATTGTAGTGTTAGGCAGCTGGCTGTGAACAGCGCGTAGCGTTGCGCAGTTGGAGGTGAGCCGCCAGCAGTGGTAGATGTGGGGAGAGAGATGGCGGAGTTTTGTAATTTGTCATGAACTGCTATATATATTATGACTATTAAGGTAAATACATTGTTTGTTCTCTATTAATATCTTTCATTTGCTAACTATCCCTATCAGTAGTTAGTGCCTTCCGTAGTTTGAATCTTTTATTTAGCTGGCAGTAGTGGTGCTCGCTGTATTGCAGTAGTTCGAGTAATGAAGATTTTTGTGAGGTAAGTGATTTCTGAAAGGTATAGTTTAATGTTAGTCAGGGCCATTCTTTTGTAGGGATTTTTGAAAGTCAGATTGCGTTGCGCTAAAAATATTGTATGTCAGTTAAGGACAGTCATGTATAATTGTTCTAAGGGGGACGTTTCATATGTCGACCCTTAGCTGAGGATACCTCACTGGAATCTTCTGATTTTTTTCTTGTAGTTTGTGTAATTAGTGTAGATTTTGTTTATTGATAGCGCGTAATCATAGAGAGAATTTCCTTTGTAGTTGTAGTTTTTCATTGTTGTACAGTAAAACAGTTGTGGCATGCATGTAGATTTGCACCAAGTATTTCGCAGCTGCGCTGGCTATTAAGTAGACATTATTTCCATTGCTATGTTATTTTATTTTGCTCTTCAAATTGTGCTTTTCTGTGTTATCGTGTGAAATATTGTGACAATTATGGCGTGTGAAAAACGTAATACTAGGCTCCAAAGTAAACTGAGAAATGACAGTGAAGACGAAAGCAGTGTGTTAGCGCCGCAGAGTAATGAATTAACTAATGTTCAAAGTAGTAATTTGGTAACTGCGCATAGGGAAATGGAGCGGGCGGCAAACAATGGTGTAGACAGTGAAACAGGTAGTGAACAGGGAAGCGTTATCGATCGATTGGTCGGCAACAGCTCGCCTCAGGAATCGGGAATGTCAGAACACAATATTGCAAATACTGCAGACTCAGGTTTTGGGTTCTCACCGTTTTCTCAAATGAGTCAAGACACATTTTCCGCTTGTCAAAATGTGAATGTTGCCGGTGCAACTTCACTGCCGAAAAGTACTGAGGAACATGTTTCAGACACCAGAGCATTGTTATTACAATTAATGCAACAAATGGGACAAAAGCTTGAAAAGTTAGACACAATGGAACAACACCAGAGACAAACACAGCAACAGTTAGACACAGTGGAACAAAATCTCAAAAAGTTAGACACAGTGGAACAATATCTTAAAAAGTTAGACACAATTGAACAAAATCAGAGACAAACATAGCAACAGTTAGACACACTGGAACAAAATCAGAGACAAACACAGCAACAGCTTCAAAAGTTAGACTCATTGGAACAAACTCTTGAACAAACACGTGAAGATTTAACTACTGAGTTACATAACATTGAATCGAAATGTCAAAAAGTCTGTAATGACGTAAAAATTCAAATTTGCGAGCATTTTCAACCTATTTTTTCGCAGCATGAAAATGCATTACAGAATCACGAAGCAGCCATAAAAGAACTGCAAATTATTGTTCATGAAAATCATGAGACCTTGCAAGCTAAATTTGACTCAGTTGCATCTACCGATTCGGTTACGCAACTTGCAAAAACTCAGGAAAACTTTAAGGACACAGTAGATACTCTGAAACTTGGTTCAGAAAAACACACTGAAGAAATAAGTACACTATCGGAGAAAGTAGCCGAACTTTTGGATCAGTTCACTAATTTATCTACGAAGGTAGATGATAATCTGATTGACGTAAGACCAGTAGTCTTTAATGACACAGAAGAGTACGAACAAATTAGGAAATTCAAACAAAATCAGAATCAAATTAATACACAACACCAAAGAGAAATCCGGGAAGTACAAGATCAGCTGACACAGGTAATACTAGAATTACGTATTTCAGAGGACTCTCGCGCTCCAACACGGGAAGAGGGACTTAGAAATACGGAAAAGCCGCAAAATAATAACACAGGGCATTTCGGAAGTTATGAAAGAAATTGGCAATGTGCACCGAATTTTGAAATTGAACCGTCCAAACGACGTAACAATGACCGATATGCGACTCGCCGACATGATGACTTTGACTATAAGCTGTTCATTACTACATGTAAATTCAAAACATTTAAGAATTCTGGCAACGACATTCATTCACAAGCATGGCTCCATCAATTCTCTCGTTGTTTTCCTCCCAACTGGTCGTTAGAACACATATTAGAATTTATGTGTGGCTATTTAGAGAATGAACCAGCTGTAAGAATGCGATCGGTCATTCACGATTGTCACAATGAAGGAGAATTTTACCATGCCTTCCTCTCAGCATATTGGTCTCAAGCTACACAAGACCGAGTAAAACATAGCATCATGATGATGAAACACTTTGAACAATCTGAATTTTCCAGTCTTGTGAAATATTTTGAAGACATGTTGCATAAGAATCAATATCTTTCAAACCCATACAGCCCCTCAGAACTCATCCGCATTTGCTTAATGAAATTGCCTGAATATTTACGACATATTATTTTAGCAGGACGTTGCAAAGATGACATTGAAGCTTTTCAGGGTCTGTTACAAGAATTGGAAATTGACACTGACAATCGGGGAACGCGGAAACAGGAGCACAACAATTACAGGTCACATCTGTCACAATTCCACGATGAAAGAAATAATAACTGGACACGACAAGGCTATTCTCACAACACATATCGTGACCAAAACAGACACCACCCGTATGACAACTGTTGGCAGAGTAGTAATAATTACAGGGAAAGATCACCTCTCCACGGTAGTGACTATCACAGAGACAATCAGAGAAACAGACAATTTGGAACCAAAATAATTGTTATCAAGGGAGACAGAATAACTTTAGACGCAACGGTCCAGCGCGCAGTTATGATTCAGGGAGAAATTCTCCACCACTTAACCGACAAGAAAGAAACTACAGGAACTACCGACATGACGACAGACGATGTGATCGTGACGACAGACCTGAATTGCATCAGAACTGGCGGTATTTAAACAGGGCAGGGCCCTCTCGTCACGGTGAATTTGTAGAAGTTAGGTCTCCAAATCCCAATAACGACGCGCGCCAACAAAGAGACAATAGGCAATGACTCACACCGCTGGCAGCCACAAAACGTACTTATGAAACTGACGACGCAGCTGCCGTAGCTAGTAATTACGTAAAAATGGAAGACATTAGGGACATCTTAATCCAGGAACACGACATAAAACATAACAACATTGCATATCCTGTGATTCACATTACAGTAAATGATGCAAAATTTACGGCAGTACTTGACTCTGGCAGTCCCATTTCAGTAATTAGTGAAACAGCCTTTAGCAAATGCAACAAATCGAACGATTGTCCCACACTTCCGTTACGTAAGATTAAATTACAAGGTGCAATCTTTGGAAAAAGTGTAGATGTACACCAACAAACCAATTTAGAATTCTTTTGTCAAAGCCACAGCTTCTCTATGAACTTTCTTATTGTTCCATTATTGTCGACGGAAATTATACTGGGAGTAGACTTTTTGAATGAATACAAAGCAATCTTAAGCTTTCACGATGCTGAAATAAGTTTAGAAAAAGAAGGTAAGTCAGTAGCTTTGAAATTTGAAGATTGGCTCTCAAACCATGACGAAGAAATTAATCGGCTTTACCTCCTTTTAGACAACAGTTCGGAATTTTCGACGGAACTTGACACTAACAATCACTCTGCAAGTACTGACAGGGGTGATATCGACGGCATATTTGAAACTAATGAGTTAATTCAGAATAAAATTCAAACAATTGAGAATTGTAATGACACTGATAGGCAGGACCTCTTTGAGATTTTACAAGCACATTCCACAGTTTTTACTCGCAAAACAGGAACAATCAAGGGATTTCAATACCAATTTCGTGTTCGTGAGCATACTAAATTTTGTGTTAGACCATACGTAATTCCAGCACATTATAGGGACCGTGTTAGAACAGAAATACAATCTATGCTTGACGAGGGCATTATTGAGCCTGCAGTAAGCTCATACAACAATCCGTTACATGTTGTTGAGAAGAAAAATGGATCGATCAGGCTTGTCTTAGATTCGAGACAAATCAATACTATCATTATTCCTGAAACAGACAGGCCGCAGACGATGGAAGAACTTCTTCAAAATTTTAATGGTGTAAAAGTGTTGTCTTCCATTGATCTCAGATCCAACTTCAGATCGAACTTCATCCAGAATGTAGAAAATACACAGCTTTTCTTTGTTTCAGCGTTTGTTATCAGTTTCGGAAACTTCCTTTTGGTTTGAACATTTCTTCGGCAGCATTCATTCGTGGGCTAAATTCCATATTACCTGAGTTCTTAAAACGTCACATCACCTTATATGTAGACGATATTCTGATAGCAGAAGCCTCATGGGAACAACACAATCGCATCCTCAACAGCGTGTTACATGTTTTTGCAGAATCTGGAATTACAGTTAACTTGGAAAAGTCTGAATTCGGTAGGACAAAGGTGAAGTTTTTGGGACATATTATTTCTTCTGAAGGCATTCAGCCAGATCCTGAAAAGTTAGAAGCAATCAGAGCCATTCCAGTTCCATCCACAAAAAGACAAGTCCGCAGTTTTCTAGGTCTCGTAAATTTTTACCGTCGTTTTCTGAATATGCAAATTCTTGTTACACCAAAACTTTGTTCTCTCACTGGAAAAAATACTATTTGGAACTGGGACGAACAAGCACAATTGGAATTCATTTCTTTGAAAGAAGCGTTACTTCACGCGCCAATCTTAGCTCATACAGATCTGTCACAAGATTTCTGCATTAGCACGGATTCTTCTAAAGTCGGTCTTGGTGCCCATTTATTTCAAGAAGCCACAGAAAATGACACTACTGTTCAGAAAACCATTACTTTTGCTAGCCGAGTGCTAACAAAATCTGAAAAAAATTATTCCGTTACTGAATTAGAAGCTTTAACTATCGTTTGGGCATTTAACAAATTCCGTTTCTTTCTTTCTGGTAAGCACGTAAAAGTATACAGTGATCATCGTGCATTGCAATTCCTTATGTCTTCAAAATTAAATCATGACAGGTTAAAACGTTGGGCATTGTTTCTGCAAGAATTCCGCTTCACAATAGTCTACATTCCCGGGAAGGAGAACATTGTTGCGGACGCACTGTCACGCGCACCGGCTGGGCTTGAGAAAAGTAACACAGAAGGCAACCTCGAGAAAAATTTCAGTATTCTTTACAATCAGAAAGTCGCCTTTGAAAACTTCATCACCACATCTTTAAAGGACATTGCTCATGAACAAGATAAAGATCCGATTTGGAAAGACATCAAAAGCAAATGGCATGAAAAGACACACACACAGATTCGGCATTATTACCTGGTTAGAAACAACATACTCTTCAAACGCTGCACTGTTGATGACAAGCTATGGGTACTTTGCATTCCAGACGATTTTGTTAATAAGCTCATTTGGTACATTCATTTCAGCTACGCACATTTTGGTCCACGAAAATGTTATCATATTCTTCGAATGACTTGTTATTTTAACAATATGGAAAAGCGAATTCGAAGAGTCTTGTCTATTTGTAAACTTTGTCAAAAAGCGAAACCATCTACTATCTCACATCGTGCTCCGCTGTTTCCTATCATTCCTTCTAAATTAAAAGAATTTGCTGCTGTTGATCTCTTGGGACCGCTTGTCAGAACATCTAATGGATTTTCGTACGTTCTAGTCGCTGTTGAACTTACTTCAAAATTTGTTTCTTTCACACCATTACGTAAACCCACTGGACGGTCTGTATCCAACGCCTTTGTTAAAAATTTCTTACGTGAAGTTGGACACGTTAGTAAAGTCATTTCAGATAACGGACTGCAATTCAGATCTGCTGTTTGGTCACGCATGCTTCGCAACCATAAAATCAAACCCGTTTTTATTTCATTGTACTCACCACATTGTAACCCGTCTGAACGGATTATGAAAGAAATCAATAAGCTTTGCAGATTTTATTGTCACAGAAAGCATCAGCATTGGGACAGATATTTACACTTATTTCAAAACGTGCTGAATGAAATACCTCACGACTCCACTGCTTTACCACCTACTCTTGTACTGAAGAATGAAGAACCACCGAACAGAATCAGAGAGCTTGTACCTTTCCCGAATACACGTAAACTTCGACACAAAGACATAATTGATTTGGCTCTTAAAAATATAAACTCTGCAGCAGACAAAAGGAGAAAACTACACGGTAAAGCAAATGCAAAGAAGTTGTATATTGGTCAGAAAGTTCTCATTAAAGCTCATTCATTGTCACATAAGAAGAAACACTTGAGTCACAAATTCTTTCTAGTTTACAATGGACGTTACAGAATCCGACGTATACCACATGATAATTGCGTTGAAGTTGAAACTCTGCGTACTAGGAAGAGTAAAGGTTTACACCACATTTCACATGTAAAACCGTTTATTGAAAGTTAATCTGCTTTTTAACTTAGTCTTTGTCATAAAATTTTTCGCTTCACATTACTAATATGCTTTGTCAGACTTAGAATCTGTTAACATACAACAATGTTTGAAGTTAAATATCCAATCAAGAACCAAGAGAACTTATTTAAACAGAAATGACGAATGCATTGTTATAGTGAACAGACGTCACAGTGTTATTGTGTGTGTACATTCTTGCTTGTTAGTTGCACGATTATGGAACGACTATAAGGCTTACATACTTAGAACATTTACCAGTACTGCTAATGAGATTTTAATGCAACATTTTGGTTTACTTGAAAATATATTCTGGATTTAAAGTACTTTCAGTGAGATACCAGATGGCACAGTGGTTAGTTTATGTGACAGCTACACGATTTTATCACGACGCTACTAATGAGTGACAA
The DNA here is from genome assembly GCF_023864345.2 of Schistocerca serialis cubense. Taxonomy (NCBI): domain Eukaryota; kingdom Metazoa; phylum Arthropoda; class Insecta; order Orthoptera; family Acrididae; genus Schistocerca; species Schistocerca serialis. The sequence continues at coordinate 1,187,658,242 of NC_064638.1, forward strand.
TTTACAATGTTGCTTTTGCAGTGTTTCTGTTTTATATCTGCACAGTTTTCTGTTTTATTCTGGAAAGTAAAACATGTTTTAGTAGTAACTTTTGTGGTATAGCTACAATGAGATTGCCTTTTCCGTAGCACAACAATACGTTACAGCACAGTACTTTCTTCATCATGGCAATAAGCGTAATAACTAAGATATCTATACATAAAGCATTTCACTTTTGTTTATCATGAGGTAAGTACATTGACTTCTGCAGAACTTAGCTTTCGGAGGACGATAAGTACGACACTTCCACAGAATTATCTTACAGCAAGACGCACATTTAGCGCTACAGGACACGCATTTGAGTGACTGATTTTGTACTTAAAACATTTATTTTTAAAGATATTTGAAGTACAATGATACAAAGGTTTTCAGTGATACATTTCATTTCATTGCTGTAATCTGTAACACCTGAGGGTATAATTACATTAATCCTCAGGGGGGTACACGCTTATTTTGTGTACCATGTGTTTGGCAAGCACAAGGAGCCCTAGCTAATATGGTATTTGCTTATACAACTTTACACATCGGTACCATATTTCTCTAACACAGAATTACACAGCTATCTGATCATTCAACTGAGAGATAAACATTTTTTTTTACTACATCAGTGACAGATGTTTACGTAATTACACAGTTGGATAACTTCACCCTTACGAAATTGTATTTTGTCTGTGCTTTGAGAAATGCTCATATTTTTCGGAACCATTGTGATACTACGAGAGCTTTGAATGATGTATTTGGTATGAGATCATGATTTTTAAAGTACGTTTGAGGTAGATGACATTATTGAAATGAGCAGAGAATATTTTTTAGGGTTTGAAATTATTGCAGAAAGGTACGACGTTTTTGAGATTTAACTGAGGTGTTATGATGTTATTATTACAACGATGATGTGTATTATGTTGTTGAGGAATGTTTATTATGCTACGTATTTCTCATGATGAAATATTGAAGAAGTGTCAATGAATATGTATATGTATAATGAGGTAAGGAATAATGAGTAGTGTTTAGGGACTCTGATTTGTGGAAAAGGTGGTTGGAAACCAAGAATTGTACTTTAAGAGTTATGAAATGTGTGTAAATGCGTGAATGTATCACAATGCTGGCGAAAATTTTTTGGACTCTGTTATATTTACAGGATTTTGTTTCTACAGATTTGTAACGCAAATTCTTAACTTGTGAATTTTTTTATATGAGACTGTCACTGTAGCGGAAACTGGTGTCGTAAATATTTCGGTAAGAAAGTTAAGTGACCACCTGCACGTAATGCGTCGTGAGCGGCCAGGTGTGCCAGCCACCTTGAGAAAAAGCCATTAGGTGGTAGAAAAAAAAAGGGGGAGGCCATTATCCTCGCTATCGACATTCCTTTGTAGAAAGCATCGTAAATACGACACCCTAAACCTTGAAAACATGATTACACTGTAGAGTTCTTAATTTATGATATTTACTGAAATGAAATGATGAGAAACATTTTATGTCTATTGTCTTGCTAGTTGAAACATTGTTTACTGCATTATGAAATGCCATATGGCTAGTGAATGACGTTTGACGCCTTGCTTTGCCTATTTTGTTTAATATTTAGTTCCTAGCTGCACTGAAGCATTGGTTAATATAAAATTTAATATATGTACTAATATCACTATTTTCTGTCTACAGACCCAGTAAAGAATACGTTTATGATATACTTTCTTAGAAAAGAGAGCACAAATAGACATTTCCTTTCACAGGAATTGCATAAATAATTTTTATTGAGTTGGTAACTTTCTTGCAGAGTAAGTTTTTGTGATGCATCACTCTAGTGTTAAGATGTGACATAGGTATTAGGCATGGCCATTTTTAGTGTAATATTTTTCTGCTTGAGCTATGTCATGTTTAGATATAAGTTATTTCATTTTCGTGCTACTGAATTTTAATTTGTGTTACTCTGCTAAGCCAGATTTATTTTTCTTGTTTGCTGCGCATTGCCTCATATTAGTTGTAATGTTGAATTGCTTGGTAATTTAGATTTACTGTAGCTTGCTTTGCAAATTTCCATTTTTTTATTGCTGTTTGTATTAATTGTTTTGTGCTGCTGCATTGCCTCGTCCCTTAGTTAAGCATCTGAACTCAGCAGATTTAAGTTAGCTTAAGAGGGGTAGACTATATAAGAAACTGACTATGGAGAGTAGGTAAAGAATGCGTTGCGAAGTTATATGAAAAAGATTTGGGCCAAAATGAGTATTGTACACTGAGAAATAATTATATTGAAAGAAATATGAATAGAATACAGAAAGCAGGTATAGATAGGACTTTTTGGGAATAATGATGAATGAAGGGAGATCTCCAAGAAGTAAAGAAAGTTTTGTTTGCAAAATACTGCAGTACAACAAACCCTGTCCTTTCCTTTTGTATTATCCCACTATATGTTTGTGTACTCTTGTGTATTTGTTTTCTTCCTGTCTCTGTGTAGTTTCATAGGATTTTTTCTTCTTCTAATAATAAGCTACATTCACTATGATGAGGAATACTGTTATCCTCAAATATAATTGGCATTAATAATATGTTATTTACCTTGTAAATATGCTTAGACATTATTTATTCTGTTTTGTTTTAATGCTCATGTGTAAAGTTGATGTTCCAAAAGTTATTCTGATCTTTTATGTATCTACTTATCTCATAATTCCTGTAACATTGATGTATATGTTTATTTCTATTCTGTTGTAAAGCCTGTACTACAAATGTTATCTGTATTGCTATGTTCTTTAATGATGTATTTTGTACCTTTGTAATTGTATTCTTATGTTATAAAATTGTAATTGACACCAGTTCATCATATTATTAACTTGTAAGTTACATTTCACTGCACACGTTTCTGTTGGTCATAGTATATGGACAATATGTGAGAAGTAGGGACTGTTAGTGTTTGCACGTGTGTTAATAATTCAGCAAGGAACTGGATAACAGCATTGCTGGTTCTAAGGACAATTCCAAAAACTTTGTGAGTGCACAAGTAGTGATTATGGACTTGCTATATTATCCGCAAGACTCTTCAATGGTGATCGTGCACCTGCACAGTCACAACAGATGGCTGCTGGCTATCTCTACAAGGACTACAGTGGGTCTGCATCTTTGATGACCCACCAGTACCATTATCTCTACAAGGACTACAGTGGGTCTACATCTTTGATGATCCATCAATACCATTATTTCTACAAGGATATTCTGCACCTCTGGTGGCCCACCAATACCGTAATCTCTACCAGGACTACAGTGGGTCTGCTCTGTGATGACCTACCTACCAATACTCTTCAAAATTTCGACTGACTCTGCTGTGGGTTTGCTCTGTTGTGGCCCATTACCTGTATGCATGTCAAGAGTCAGCACTGTCTTTCCGTTGGAAGGACAACACTACTTCTTCATGATTGCATAGAAATCCACTACTTCCGTTCCATGTGCATTTTCTTCTACTGCTCAGACTTTGAGAAAAACACTACTATTTTACCGTGATGAACGATCAGGACTGTCTTTATAGACTGTGAGAAAATTTGAGCTTTTGACCAACATAGTATCAATAAGTGTGTGCATTTGATTTCTTTGTTATTTTAATTATGAAAAATTTTTTCAAGTCTGTATTGGCCACTGCCCAATCCAATTTGTAAATTTTTTTTGTGGGGAGCATGGGGGCTATGTAAGTAGGCTGTTTAGGTTTTTTTATTGGTAACGCCACCTCTGTATGAAAATCACTGGCTGTGCTGTGTGCAGTCTGTTGCTGCTTTGCATTGTTGTAATACTCGCCATTGTAGTGTTAGGGAGCTGGCTGTGAACAGCACGTAGCGTTGCGCAGTTGGAGGTGAGCCACCAGCAGTGGTAGATGTGGGGAGAGAGATGGCGGAGTTTTGTAATTTTTCATGAACTGCTATATATATTATGACTATTAAGGTAAATACATTGTTTGTTCTCTATTAATATCTTTCATTTGCTAACTATCCCTATCAGTAGTTAGTGCCTTCCGTAATTTGAATCTTTTATTTAGCTGGCAGTAGTGGTGCTCGCTGTATTGCAGTAGTTAGAGTAATGAAGATTTTTGTGAGGTAAGTGACTTCTGAAAGGTATAGTTTAATGTTAGTCAGGGCCATTCTTTTGTAGGGATTTTTGAAAGTCAGATTGCGTTGCGCTAAAAATATTGTATGTCAGTTAAGGACAGTCATGTATAATTCTTCAAAGGGGACGTTTCAATTTATGCTCAAAGCAAGCGACCACTTGCAAAGGTGTATGAGGATGCTGAATAGGTAAATCTAATAGTAATGGACTATCGGAATGTGGTTGTAGGGGAGGGAGTAGAAGAGAAGATTATGGGCCAATATGGGCTAGGTAGTAGCAACGAGAAAGGAGAGAGACTAATTGAGTTCTGCAATAAATATCAGTTTGTAACAGCGAATATTCTGTTCAAGCACCACAAGAGGAGGCGGTTTATATGGAAAAGGCTACGCGAAGCAGGATTATTCCAATTAGTTTACATCATGGTCTGAAATCGGATATTGGGTTGGATGGGATACCTAGGAGCAGATACAGATTCAGATTACTATTTAGTAATGATTAAGAGTATGTTGAAATTTAAGGGACTAGTCAGGAAGACACACTGTGCAATTAAGTGGGATACAGGAGTACTAAGGCATAAAGAGATATGATTGAAGTTATCTGAAGCTATAGATACTACGATAACGAATAGCTTAACTGACAGTTCAATTGAATAGATATGGACATCTAGAAGCGGCAGTCACAGAAGTTGGAAAGAAAATATATTTACAAGGAAGGTAACTGTGTATTAACCATGGATAACGAAAGAAATACTTCATTCGATTGTCGAAAGAACGAAGTACAAAAACGTTCAGAAAAATTCTTGAAAACAGAGGTAGGTGCCACTTAGGAGCGAAATAAATAGGAAGAGCAGGGATTGATGAAAAATACGAATAAATCGGAAAAGAAAGAGTTTTCTGAAGGATCGACTCGGCATATAGAAAAGTTTAATCAGGCATTGGTGAAATTTAAAAGCATGGGCGGTAAAATTAAGAGAGCATGGGGAATTCCACTGTTAAATATAGAGAAGAGAAAGGATATGTGGAAAGAGTACATTGGAGGGCGAGGAGTTGTCTTTTGACGTGATAGAAGAAACAGAATACAATACTCCAAATTTTTTGGTGTAAATATTCATGAAAACTCAGATTGGAAAAATAATATTGCGCTTATCAAACAATCAAGTCCAGCTACTTCTGCTCTTCTCTTAATTGCTAATCTTTGAAACAAATGAGTTAACTCTCTGACATATTTTGCATATTTACACTCAGTAATGTCTTACAAAATAATTTTCTGGGGTAACTCGCCACTCAGAAGGAAGTATTGACTGCACAAATAACATCTGGTGTTCATGCGCAGATTTCGTGTACACTTCCTCAATGAGCTAGGCGTTTTAACTGTGCCATCACAGTACATATTAATGAAATTCCTCATAATTAATCGACTCAGTTTGGAAATAACAGTGTGGTCCATACTGACAAGACAACAGGGAGAATTGACGTTCATAACCCCTTATTAAATCTGTTAGCGGCTCTGTAAGAAGTTCAGTATTGCAGCAGTAAAAATCTTTTACGAATTGCCTGATAGCAGAAAACATCTGATAGGTAGCAAACCAGATTTTAAATGTAGCCTAAGATCATTTCTTCTGGACAACTCCTTTTATTATATGGACGAATTTTTATTTCAAAAGTTGAAGCCTGTATATGTCTTTTAAAAAATGTTTTTTTAGGTGTGGTTACATGAGTATGGCTAAAAAATAATGCATTTATTAATGATAGCACTAATAATATATGCATGTAAGCATATCCATTTCGATAAAAAAATCGTTGAAATTATCTGTGGAATGTGTAACTATTTCACTAATGACAGATGTTCGGTAAATATATCACACTTGTAAGCTTTGAACTTGCTTGTCTGTGTAACTTACTAAATCACACAGAGCCTGTATGCGTACCGTAACATGCATGTAAAATTACAGATCTCTACGAAAATTCTAGCAAAATAAAATTATACTTTATTTAAGATTTCGCACACTTTGCAAGCACAGATTAAATATTTTTGCGTTTAAATTGTCAGTATTATGTCTTAAAATAAACACATCTTGGTTATTGGCACTATTTTATACCTTATAGGTTAGTAGACGACTGTAGTCTTTTTACCTTGCATTAAATTCATCTATAAACATTGTAAGAGATTGTACCATACTGGCCATTAAAATTGCTACACCATGAAGCTGACGTGCTACAGACGCGAAATTTAACCGACAGGAAGAAGATGCTGTCATATGCAAATGATTAGCTTTTCAGAGCATTCACACAAGGTTGGCGCCGGTGGCGACACCTACAACTTGCTGACATGAGGAAAGTTTCCAACTGATTTCTCATACAGCAGTTGATCGGCGTTGCCTGGTGAAACGTTGTTGTGATGCCTCGTGTAAGGAGGAGAAATACGTACCAACACGTTTCCGACTTTGATAAAGGTCGGGTTGTAGCCTGTCGCTATTGCGGTTTATAGTATCGCGACATTGTTGCTCGCGTTGGTCGAGATCCAATGACTGTTAGCAGAATATGGAATCGGTGGGTTCAGGAGGGGAATACGGAACGCCGAGCTGGATCCCAACGGCCTCGTATCACTAGCAGTCGAGATGACACCCATCTTACCGCATGATTGTAACGGATCATGCAGCCACGTCTCAATCCCTGAGTCAACTGATGGGGACGTTTGCAAGACAACAACCATTTGCACGAACAGTTCGACGACGTTTGCAGCAGCATGGACTATCAGCTCGGAGACCATGGCTGCGGTTACCCTTGACGCTGCATCACAGACAGGAGCGCCTGCGATGGTGTACTCAACGACGAACCTGGGTGCACGAATGAAGAAATGTCATTTTTTGGGATGAATCCAGGTTCTGTTTACAGCATCATGATGGTCGCATCCGTGTTTGACGTCATGGCGGTGAATGCACGTTGGAAACGTGTATTCGTCATCGCCATACTGGCGTATCACCCGGCGTGATGGTATGGGGTGCCATTGGTTACACGTCTCGGTCACCTCTTGTTCGCATTGACGGCACTTTGAACAGTGGACGTTACATTTCAGATGTGTTACGACCCGTGGCTCTAAGCTTCATTCGATCCCTGCGAAACCCTACCTTTCAGCAGGACAATGCACGACCGCATGTGGCAGGTCCTGTACGGGCCTTTCTGGATACAGAAAATGTTAGACTGCTGCCCTGTCCAGCACATTCTCCAGATCTCTGACCAATTGAAAACAGAGTTCAGAGTGCTGTAGAGGGAGTCTTCAGGAACAAACTGAGGACAGGAACCCGTGCCTGGAAACGTCGTTCAGTGACGCTACAGAGCGTCAACGTTATAGCTGTCTTCGTCTGTTTTAAGGGCAACTCTATAGTAGCAAATGTGACTTTGTACACTAATGGACCACAGGCGGAATATCTCGTTGTTGTTGTTGTTTGTTGTTTAGCGATTGTGAGTGATCAGCAGTGGAGATGATGGCAAAAGCTGTTGCACAGCCAGGCCTTGTCTTGTGTGAATGCGATCCTCTGTTGCCTTGGTGGGTGACGGTTTCCGACACAGGCTTCCATTTACAATTTATTTTTGTTCTGAAACCCTCTAACACCTCCAGTTTTTTTCATATATTTATTTATTTTTGAGTCATTAGTCTTTTTTTTTGGTTTGATGCTGCACATCAGGAATCCCTCCTCTGTGCCAGTCTTTTCAGCTCCAGGTAACACTTGGCAACCTACATCCTCAGTCAGTTGCTGGATGTATTTTAATCCCTGTTTTCCTCTACAGTTATTACTCTCTTCAGCTCCGTCTAGCACCATGGAAGTTGTTCCCTGATGTCTTAACAGATGTTATATCATACCGTACCTTCTTTTTGTCAGTGTTTTCCATTTGTTCCTTTACTCATCGAGTTTCTGGACAACCTTCTCTTTCCTTACCTTATCAATCCTCCGAATTTCCAACATTCTTCTGTAGCACCACATCTCAAATGTATCGATTCTCTTCTGTTCCGAGTTTCCCACAGTCCATATTTCGCTACCATAAAATGCTGTGCTCCAAACATTCAGTCACAGAAATTTCCTCTTCAAATTAAGGCCAGTGTTTGACAGTAGTAGACTTCTCTTGGCCAGGAATGCCCTTCGTGCCAGTGTTAGTCTGCTTTTTATAACCTCATTGTTCCGACGGTCATTAGTTACTTTACTGCCTGTGTAGCAGAATTGCTTCACTTCATCTACTTCATGATCACCAATCCTTGTGTTAAGTTGCTCGCTGTTCTCATTTCTGATATTTCACCTTACTTTTGTCTTTCTTCGATTCACTCTCAGTTCATATTTTGTACTCATTAGGACATTTCATTCAGCAAATCCTGTAATTCTGCTTCACTTTCACTGAGGATAGCAATTTCACCAGCGAATCTTAGGATTAATATCCTTTAACCTTGAATTTTAATTCTGCTATTGAACCTTTCTTTTATTTCCGTCATTGCTTCTACTGTGTAGTCGTATAGATTGAACGGCAGGGGTGAAAGACTACTTCCCTGTCTTACACCCATTTTAATCGGAGCCCTTCGTTCTTGGTCTTCTACGCTTGTCGTTCCCTCTTGGCTCTAGTACTACACGTCTTTCTGTAGAGCTTACCTCTGTTTTTCTCAGATTTTCGAGCATATTGCAACATTTTACATTGTCGAACGCTTTTTCCAGGTCGACAAATCCTATGAACGTGTCTTGATTTTTTCTAGTCGTCCTTCCATTACCAACAGCGACGTCAAAATTCCGTCTCTGATACCTTTACCTTTCCTAAACCCGAATTGACCATTATCTAACGGATCCTCAATTTGCCTTTCAATTCTTCTATGTATTATTCTTTTTAGCAACTTGGATGCATGAGCTATTGAGGAGACTGTGCAATAATTATCGCACATGTCGCATCTTGCAGTCTTCGGAACTGTGTGGATGATGTTTTTCCGCAAATCAGATGGTATGCCGACAGACTCATACAGTCCACACACCAACGTGAGTAGTCGATTTCTTCCCCAATGATTTTAGATTCTGATGGAATGCTATCTATCCCTTCTGCCTTGTTCGATCTTAAGTCTTCCAAAGCTCTTTTAAATTCTGATTCTGATACTGGATGCCCTATCTTTCTTATATTAACTCCTGTTTCTTCTTGTATCACGTCATCAGAGCTGTCTTACCCTTATTAAGGCCCTCATGGTACTTTTTACACCTATTCGCTATCTCCACTGTGGAATTCCCATTGTACTCTTTATGCTTTTATTTTCACCGAAGGTTGATTTTACTTTTCTATATGCTGATTCAGTCCTTCTGACAGTCATTCATTTTTCAATTTCTTTACCTTTTTCAAGGAGCTGTTTTGCACTAGCTTCTCTGAACTTCTTGTTTATTTCGTTCCTATGAATCCCTGAATTTCCCTGAACTACTTATGGTTTCTTCACCGTTACTTTCTATGTACCTATGTTTTTCACTCCAACTTCCTTGATTTCCCTTTCTAGAGACGTCAATTCCTCTTCAAATGAAATGCCTACTGAGTTATTCATTATCCCAGTTTCTACAGCATTAGAGAACTTATCTCTACATTCTTTAGCACTTCTATATCCCACTTCTTTGCGCATTGGTTCTTCCTGATTAGTCTCTTAAACTTCAACCTGTTCTTACTATTACTAAATTGTGATCTGGGTCTATATCCGTTGCAGAGTACGTCTTACAATCCAGTATCTGATTTCGGAATCACTGCCTAATCGTGACGTAATCTAACTGAAATCTTCCTGTATCTCCAGGTCTTTTCCAAGCATATCTCCTCCAGTTGTGATTCTTGAACAGAGTATTCGTTGTTACTAAGTGATATTTACTGCAGAACCCAGTCTCCTCGGTCCTACTACCAAGCCCATAGTGTCCCGTAACCCTCTTTCCTACTCCCTCTCCTACAATAACTCTTCAATCACCCTGATTATTACATTTTCGTCTGCCTATACGTACTGTCTGACCTGTTAAGTATCCTCATATACTTCCTCTATCTCTTCATTCTCTGCTTGCGACGTCGGCATTTAGACCTGAACTATCGTTGATGGTATTGGTTTGCTCTCGATTCTTAAGAGAACAACTGCATCACTGAACTGTTCACAGTAACTCACTCTGTGCCCTATCTTTCTCTTCATAGCGAATCTTACTCCCGTTATACCGTTTTCTGCTGTGTTGACATTACCCTATAGTCGTTTGGCCAGAAATATTTGTCCCTCTTTCTATTTCTCTTCACAGACGCCCATTGCATCCAGATTGAGCCTTTACATTTCCCTTTCAGATTTTCTAATTTCTCTACCGCGTTCAAGCTACTGTCCTTCCACGCCCCTACTCGTAGAATGGTACCCTTTCGTCGGTTATTCAACCTTCTGCTCATAGTCAGCTTCCCCTTTGCAGTCCATTCCTGGAGTCCGAATGGGGGACAACGTTGGAATTTCTGCCAATGGAAAGATCATCGTGACATTTTTTCAGTTACAGGACACATGTACTGATTCACGTTGTGTGTCGTTAAAGTTGTGGTTTGCAGTATCTTCTGCATCCTCATGCCGTTGATCAGTGCTGCTTCTTCCGCCTTTATAGGCAGTTTCCCACACCAAGGACAAAAACATGCCCCCTGAAAGTCTGCCCGCTCCTCCACCTTCATTGACAAGGCCGTTGGAAGATTGAGGTTGACTTCTTATGCCGGAAGTCTTCGGCTGCCAATGCTGATTATTAATCAGAATTAAAACGGTGGCTGGTTTCGAGCTCGGGACCGAGTACGTTTTCATTGTTAAGCAAAGACGCTATCCTCAGACCACAGGTACGACAACACACAGTACAAGGAGAATAACATAATATACAACAAGGAATTTTATCCCCAAACTCTCTTCTTCTTCTTCTTTCATGGCTCTACAGCTCCTGATGAACCTTGGCCCCTTCTACAATTTCCTTCCATTTCTCTCGGTCCTTTGCCAATACTCTCCAGTTTCTACAGCCCACCTTCCTAAGATCTTCGATTACTCCATCTTCCTATCTGGCTCTTTGCCGACCACGTCCTCTCTGTCCTCCTGGCTTTCCTTGCAGTATTCTTTTTGGTACTTCTGTACCATTCAAACGAGCCACATGTCCCGCCCACCTCAGTCTGGATGGGTTGGTCTTTGTATATGATATACAACTCATGGTTGTATCTCGTTCACCATCTTCCTCTTTCATAGATTGGGCCGATCATTCGTCTAAGTAACTTTCTTTCAAATGCATCCAGTGTTTCAATATTTTTAGTTGTTAGTGTCCAAGCTTCAGAGGCATATGTAAGAACTGGTCGTATAAGTGATGTACACAGTTAATTTCGTGGTACAAGTCAGGTGCCTTGAGGATAAAGTCTTGTTATGGCAAAATAGGCTCTATTGGGTAGTATTAATCTTTGCTTAATTTCATAGGAGGTATCATTTACATGCGTAGCAGTCGAACCCAGGTACTTGAAATGTTCAACTCTCTCAAACGTATAATTGCCCATTTTTATTGCATTTGGCATATTTTCTCTATGTGCTTTTCCAGCTGCTATATATTTTGTTTTTTGTTCATTAATAATTAAGATCATGTTCCTACTAGCCTGTTCAAGAGCTGTAAATGTCTCTTCCATTGCTTTTTGGGTTCTTGTTACTATATCTATCTCATCTGCGCAGGCCAGTATCTGCAGGAGAATAACATACACTACTGGCCATTGAAATTGCTACACCAAGAAGAAATGCAGATGATAAACGAGTATTCATTGGATAAATATATTATACTAGAACTGATATGTGTTTACATTTTCACGAAATTTGGGTGCATAGATACTGAGAAATCAGTACCCAGAACAACCACCTCTGGCCGCAATAACGGTCTTTATACTCCTGGCCATTGAGTCAAATAGAGCTTGGATGGCGTGTACAGGTACAGCTGCCCATGCAGCTTCAACACGATACCGCAGTTCATCAAGAGTAGTGACTGGCGTATTGTGACGAGCCAGTTGCTAGGCCAGGGCAGCAGTCGAACATTTTCTGTATCCAGAAAGGCCCGTACAGGACCTGCAACAAGGGGTCGTGCATTATCCTGCTGAAATGTAGGGTTTCGCAGGGATCGAATGAAGGGTAGAGCCACGGGTCTTAACACGTCTGAAATCTAACGTCCAGTGTTCAAAGTGCCGTCGATGCGAACAAGAGGTGACCGAGACGTGTAACCAATGGCATCCCATACCATCACGCCGGGTGATACGCCAGTGTGGCGATGACGAATACACACTTCCAATGTGCGTGCACCGCGATGTCGCCAAACACGGATGTGACCATCATGATGCTGTAAACAGAACCTGGATACATCCGAAAAAATGACGTTTTGCCATTCGTGCCATGGTCTCCGAGCTGATAGTCCATGCTGCTGCAAACGTTGTCGAACTGTTCGTGCAGATGGTTGTTCTCTTGCAAACGTCCCCATCTGTTGACACAGGGATCGAGACGTGGCTGCACGATCCGTTACAGCCATGCGGATAATATACCTGTCATTTCGACTGCTAGTGATACGAGGCCGTTGGGATCCATCACGGAATTCCGTATTACCCTCCTGATCCCACCGATTCCATATTTTGCTACCATTCATTAGATCTCGACCAATGCGAGCAGCAATGTCGCGATACGATAAACCGCAATCGCGATAGGCTAGAATCCGACCTTTATCACAGTCGGAAACGTGATGGTACCTCTTTCTCCTCCTTACACGAGGCATCACAACAACGTTTCACAAGGCAACGCCGGTCAACTGCTGTTTGTGTGTGAGAAACCGGTTGTAAACTTACCTCATGTCAGCACGTTGTAGGTGTCGCCACCGGCGCCAACCTTGTGTGAATGCTCTGAAAAGCTAATCATTTGCATATCACAGCACCTTCTTCCCGTCGGTTAAGTTTCGCGTCTCTAGCACGTCATCTTCGTGGTGTAGCAATTTTAATGGCCAGTAGTGTAATATACAACAAGGAATGTTACCCCAAAACAGCCAACCCATAATTCACTGTGCTTTTACCTCTTTCCGTAGATGGTCACGACAGTAGCACCTGAACATTCGACCAGCTTCGCCGTTTTCGAGACCTTCGTTCACAGGCTCTGCCTAACAATAATCTGCCCTTTGTCAATGTCGTTTATCTCAATGGATTTCCCCATTACCAGCCCATACCTCCGCTAGAATGATCCCCCTTCCGTGTTTTCCCCCCTTACATACTTTTGTTACCGCGTCACATGCCCGAAACGCCACCAGGTAGCAACCAACGTCGCGGTGAGCAGTGGACATAATATTTTGGCTTATCAGTGTACATGCCATTATCAGCGTACATGCCAACAGTAGCGACAAATAAAATTACCACCGAACACACTACATAACTGATAAAGCATTTCCAACCTGAAAACGCCAGGCCCTCCAGCGGCCTCACTGTGTTTAGCAAATATCATCAGTTGGTGACTAGATTAGAAGAGCCCAGGCACAGTCGTCTGCGCAACAAGACAGTACTGGTCACACCGATACAGTCTCCTGTAACTGCCGTAATGTAAACTCACACCAAAACGAGCAACACTTAACTGCTGACCACGCTGCATTCCCTGCATCCTTGCAGCCCAGGACCGTCTGCTGCTCCAGATGGGAACGAAGCCTCGTGTTGACAGCAAGCCACTGCTAGCCCCGCCTGCAAGTCCACCAGGCTGCCTCTCTTCTCTGCTCCACGCTTCCTACTGCACACGTCCGGTTGGCGCTGTCATTTTCCCAGTAGCCAGTTGAGTTTCTTCTCTGCCGGCCATCCAGATCCTCTGCTTCACTGCGCCGAGTCTCCATGTAGTTGATGACGTCAGCAGCTTTCCTGTCCCTAGACAACCTGGAGCCGCGCTGCCACCGGCGGCTCCATAGGCCAGCCTTGCCAATAATAAACAAATCTGGCTGGTGCGCCATGCGCACCCGGCACTGTAATGATGACTTTTCCGCCGCTGTACACTGTTATCAGGCAATGGCACCACAGTTAAGCATTCGGAAGGACGACGGTCCAAACCCGCGTCAGGCCGTCTAGATTTAGGTTTTCCATTATTTTCCTAAATCACTTCAGGCAGATGTCCGTATGGTTTCTCTGAAAGGGCACGGACGATTTTCTTCCCCGTCCTTGAGACAATCCGAGGTTGTGCTGCGCCTATAAAGACCTAGATGTCGACGGGACGTAATCCCGATTTTTTTTTCTTTTTCCACAGTGTAGTTGCTGGTTTAGCTCCAAACACCACACCGCTCTCTCGTTTCCTTCTCCAGAACATAGGTGCTTGTTTAGATCTCTCGTATCCCGTATGGTCACACATCCCCTAGCCGTGACATAGTGTCGGGCAACTCCCAGAACTGCGCATCATCTGGCGAGACCGAACTGCGTGAGCGCACTGGCGCCGCTTACAACGCGGTGAGGTAATTCAGCATACACTATGTGACCAAATGTATCCCGACATCCCCCCCCCCCCAAAAAAAAAAACGTTTTTCGTACTAGGTGCATTGTGCTGCCACCTACTGCCAGGTACTCCATATCAGCGACCTCAGTAGTCATTAGACATCGTGAGAGAGCAGAATGAGGCGCTCCGCGGAACTCAACGGACTTCGGACGTGGTTAGGTGATTGGGTGTCACTTGTGTCATACGTCTGTACGCGAGGTTTCCACAATCCTAAACATCCCTAGGTCCACTGTTTCCGATCTGATAGTAAAGTGGAAACTTGAAGGGACACACACAGTACAAAAGCGTACAGGCCGACCTTCGGTCATAATGTGTAATAGGCAGACATATGTCCAAACTATCACACAGGAATTCCAGATTGCATCAGGATCCACTGCAAGTACTATGACAGGTGTGAGGTGAGAACACTTGGATTTCATGGTCCAGCGGCTGCTTATAAGCCACACATCACGCCAGTAAATGCCAAACTTCGCCTTGCTTGGTGTAAGGAGCGTAAACACTGGACGACTGAACAGCTGAAAAACGTTACGTGGAGTGACGAATCACGGTGCACAATGTGGCGATCCGATCGCAGGGTGTGGTTATGGCGAATGCCCGGTGAACGTCATCTGCCAGCGTGTGTAGTTCCAACAGTAAAATTCGGAGACGGTGGTGTTTTGGTGTGGTCGTGTTTCTCATGGAGGGCGCTTGCACCCCTTGTTGTTTTGCGTGGCACTATCACAGCACAGGCCCACGTTGATGTTTTAAGCACCTTCTTGCTCCCATTGTTGAAGAGTAATTCGGGGATGGCGATTGCATCTTTCAACACGATCGAGCGCCTGTTCATAATGCACTGCCTGTGGCGGAGTGGTTACACGACAATAACATCCCTGTAATGGACTGGCCTACACAGAGTCCTGACCTGAATCCTGCAGAACACCTCTGGGTTGTATTGGAACGCCGACTTCGTGCCAGGCCTCACCGACCGACATCGATACCTCTCCTCAGCGTAGCACTCGGTGAAGAATGGCCTGCCACTCTCCAAGAAACCTTCCATCACCTGATTGAACGTATACCTGCGAGAGTGGAAGCTGTCATCAAGACTAAGGGTGGGCCAACACCATACTCAATTCCAACATTACCGATGGAGGGCGCCACGAACTTATAACTCATTTTCAGCCAGGTGTCCGGGTACTTGTGATCACATAGTGTATTTAATAAACATGTAGAATGTGTCATTGATAAATTAATGTGTTATATACGAAAACACTACTGCCCAGTCTCTAGAAATAAAGAAAAGTATTTTATTTTCTATTTAATGTTTTGAATTTTGTATCAAATTTTAATTTTTGAATATTCACGTCTTCACAGTATTACTGATTAAAAATAAAAAACATTTTATTTTTGTTAAATATTTGTTAAAACTTCCATTTGATAATGAATATAGAATTACAATAATTATAAAAAAATGAAACATTGCTATCACAGCGAGTTTGGAACAAGAGATCTCGCGATTTCATGGCTATCGTGCTATGCTCAAATTCGATAAAATGATGTAAATGTTTTGTAGTTAACAGCTCTTGGAGATCTTAAAACCCAAGAAGGTGATTTTTTCGATTTAATTGCTTTGAAACTTGCGTCATACTGCTTTAGGAAATTGGAGTCCAGGCGCTGAGTTTGCAACCCAGTGTGAAAACAAAACAAAAGAAAAAAAATGCATGATATCAGTGCGTAAGGTCCCTTTCCAAGTAAGTAATATTTACCACATCTTGTTTTAATGTCGTGTGCCCTCAAGGTCTTACGTGAAGTTGAGCGTTGTTGTCGAAAGTGTCACATTCAGTGATGAAGTTTACATGTATTGCTGGGATGAATATTGGAAGATTGTGACGAAACAGTGTCATACGCCACAACTAAACGCAAGGGCTACGACTTTATGCACCCTAGCAGTAGCAGCGTCTTGAAAGCACCAGATGATTGTGGAAATGTTCGTTTCTCTCGTCAACAGCGTTTTAATTACAACTGTGAAAGTTTCATGATACTGACTCTGGCGTAGTATCACAATAAAAATGCAGTCCGATTGCCGAACTATTGTGGCGACTTCAATTTTTGTAACATGTAAATTGTCAAGCACCGAAATGCCGCACATGTTAAAACCACTCGTAGGTCGTATAGCGTGACTGAACGAATTTCATGAAGCAACGCAACGTTTCGGCACAGTGTGCGGGAGCATCTTCATAGCTCCTCTTCACAGCTCCTATTATGGATAGCGGTTATCGCTGAAACTGCAGGTTTTAGTTTATACCGATATTTTTCATCTTCAGTTTAACTGTCTGTTAAAACTGCTCAAAATAACCGATTTCTGAAATAACAGATTTTCGGTTTCTTATTGCTATTACTTCCAGCAATAAACGTACACATCTAATAAAGACTGATAAATTCCATGACTGCGTCAGACCTTTGAATTACACGTTTCAAGATACATAGAGCCAAAATATCAAATAAAATAGTTAGATAAAAGAAAACTTGTTCAGTCTGTCGTTCATTACTTATCTCGAAAAATAGTGAGGGGTTTAATACCACAAAAAATTCACCATGATTCTACCACTGATTATAATTTTTCGAATCTCGGCACAAAAATCATGGGTAATCCAGGATCAAATCACTGTTTGGGAATTACGAATAGTCAGTGCTAAAGGGTGGAAACTATTGTAGGAGAGCTCTGTTTTTCGTGTTAAGTTGTCCGCTTTCAAGTGCTGCAAGGAGATAAAAGCATATTATCTAGGCACCGGTAGTGCATAAGGTACTTTCAGTTTTCGTTGTAAAGTATGCATCAATTGAGAAGTATTTAATTTACTACTTATAACTTACTTTATCTTTTATTGTATCATACAAACGACAAAATAATAAGCTTTTGTGTAACATTTGTAGCGGTTGTCTTCTTTAATTATTGAGAATGAGAAATGTCGTTGTTTTGGCAAATATGTTTCATTACGCATTAACGGGAATTTGAATAAAACTGATTTTTTAACTGACAAAACCGAAAACACTTTATCAAAAGATACAAACAAACAGTTCTGGCAAAATATAAAATTTACCAGGAACAATATAAGACAATAATTAAAATTTCAGTAATGAATTAATCCATTAGCCAACATTTATTGTTAGCCTCTTTATAAATACTCGTTCTATAATGTGCTGATATTTTAATTCACTCCTTTCATCAGAAAATACGTCATTAAAAGTCGGTACCAATCTTTCAGAAGCCACAGAAATTCCTTTCGATTTTGAAAAAAATTACTTTAGTGTCATTGCTATGGCAAATTTATGTATCATGTTTATTCCTAGGTAACAGTAAAAAATAAAAATTACTGCTATAAACGAGACCAAACAAATACCGAAAAATACTCGTTACTCAGAAATGAAGTCCTAGTGTCGGTTTTAATCGGTCAGGTTTCCACATCCCTAGCTCCTATGAAGGTTTGAGTAGCGTGCCAGAGTGTGAACCGAACAGCCATAGAATCTACCAACCCCTTGAGGCTGTCTCCCGCAGATGGTGACGAAACTTTACGCTTCTCCAAGAAATTAATTTGACGTTGGCATAAAAGCCAGAATATTTTAATGAGTAATACAGTTTTTGTACCACTCTGTGGTTTGGGAAAGCCAGAAAAATTGGCGTAGGAGTAATGGAATCGGACCGTCTTTGTTCAATAGAATCACGACATTCATGTGGGCAAAGGAAAGTGTTTGAGTATCTCACAGTGGAAAAAACCTGCTTCATCTCAGTACGTTAGACGCGATGTGACGCTTTTCGACATGTTTTATTTTACATTCATTTTCACATGCACATATTTATGACGTCCTTCAACGTTTTGATGTCGGTATATTCTTCAAAGTACACTGCCTGACAGAAGAAAAGTAAAACATGGAGAAGTGCAGGACGAAATAAGACTTAACAGGTTGAGAAGGTATGTAATTATAACTGCAGTGATTACAAAATGAAGTCAAATTTACAAAGAACTTGGCAGTATGACGTTGCACTCTCTCTGGCCTGGATCCATCGCTGATTCGTCTGGGAAGGCTATCTTCTTCTTCTTCCTCTTTTCTTTTTTTTGTCATCAGTCTTCTGACTGGTTTGATGTGGTCCGCCACTAATTCCCTTCCTGTGCCAATCTCTTCATTTCATAGTAGCACTTGCAACCATTGTCCCCAATTATTTGCTGTATGTATTCGAATCTCTGCCTGCCTCTACAATTCTTGCTCTCCACATATCCCTCTTGTACCATGGAAGTCAATCCCTGATGTCTTAACAGATGCCAAATTGTCCTGTCCCTTCTCCTTGTCAGTATTTTCCGCATATTCCTTTCCTCTCCGATTCTGAGCAGAAGCTCCTCATTCTTTACCTTATCAGTCCACCTAATTTTCAACATTCGTCTGTAGCACCGTATCTCAAAAGGTTCGATTCTCTTCTGTTCAGGTTTTCCTTCAGCCCATGTTTCACTACCATACAATGTTGTGCTCCAAACTACATTCTCAGAAATTTTTCCTCAAATAAGGCCTATGTTTGATACTAGTAGACTTCTCTTGCCCAGGAATGCTCATTTTGCCAGTGCTAGCCTGCTTTTGATGTCCTCCTTGCTCCGTCAGTTATTGGTTATTTTGCTGCCTAGATAGTAGAATTCCTTAAATTCATCTAGTTAGTGACCATCAATCCTGATAAGTGTCTCGCTGTTCTCACTTCTGCTACTTCCGATTACTTTCATCTTTCTTCGATTTACTCTCAGTCCATATTTTGTACTCATTAGACTGTTCATTCGATTCAGCAGATCATGTATTATTCTTCACTTTCACTCAGGATAGCAATTTCATCAGCGAATCGTATCATAGACAACCTTTAACCTTGAAATTTCGTTCTACTCCTGAACATTTATTTTCATAATTGCTTTCTCGATGTACAGATTGAAGAGTAGGGGGGAGAGGCTACATCCCTGTCTTAAACCCTTTTTAATCAGAGCTCTTTGTTGTTGGTCCTCCACTCTTATTATTCCCACTTGGCTCCTGTACATATTGTATATTACCCGTCTTTCCCCATAGCCGTCGAATCACCTCATGAGGAAAGCTGGCCCACAACTGTTGTATCTGGTTCTTGATATCGTGGACTCTGGTAAGGGAAGAGTTGGGGTCCATGCTGATCCCATACAAGGCATTCTTTCGAATATAAGCAAAATATTTAGTGACGATTCTGAAGAAACTTTAGAATTCATCCCATTTTACTTTTATAAGAACGTTTCTTGTTAGCTCTGCGCATTGTTCCGCAGATTTAATTTTAGAACTGCCTTCCAAACCGATAACACACTACGTCAACTAATCGTACACAATATTAAAAATAAAACAACAAATGTACAACTGCAGACAATTATTAAATCTGCTGCACTGGCTGCAAAGTCTTTTGTATGTACAAACAGGCATGTTCCAAGAACATACAAAAACAGGAAGAGCAAATGCAGAAGAAAATGCATCTTTGCTTCTCAATCTATTTCAAAAGGATAGTGTCACTAATGTTGCCAATAACCCCACAGGTTTACAGAAAATGGGGGAAGGTACCAGCGTGAACATCTTGTAGGTAATTGAAATTCACAACCATGTGGACCACGATATGAATGATATTCTAAATGAACAAAAAAGACCAAAAAACATTGATTTCCTTGATGCCTTTCAAAATGTATTTGCTGTTGTACAGTGTAACCAATTTGGCACTATCACATATCATTAGCTAGATGCTAGGTCACTTGCTCATTTCCTCAGACTGCATGTCGTATAAATGTCGTATTTGTATGCAGAGATAGCGTACACTTTGTTGCTTCCTTCTGTTGGCCATCGCTGGTTTTCTAAATCTATTGTTCATTATTCTTAGGTTATCTGAGCGTCGTCTGTTATCGTTTCTCCTTTCTTAATAATATTTTTTACAGGTCTTTTTCTTATGTATCTATGTCAACCTCTTAAATTATTGAACTAATTCAGAAGCCAAGATCGCTTAAATACTGTTTATTGGATAATCGGTTTCAACACACTAAGGGTGCCATCATCGGATCTGAATGTAGATTAACATTTATAAACAGTTTCGATATAACGATACATGAGCACACCAGCTGACATAAAATCATTGTCACAAAAATAAAAAAACAACTGCTCTCCTGGTCATTCTTTTCCATAAGATACGTAAAAGTTATTTCTTAATTTTTGTGGCAGTGATTCTGTATCAGCTGGTCTGCCTCATGTATCGTTATATCTAAACGGTTTATAAATGTTAATCTACATTCAGATCCGATGATGGCACCCTTAGTGTGTTGAAACCGGTTGTCCAGTAAACAATATTTAAACGATCTTGGCTTTGAATTATTTCAATAACAGAATGATCGCCCCACTACGCACTGTGTGTACCCTTCAAAATCTTAAATCACTGCTATTTCGTGATACTATTAAAGCATTTTCAATTTTAGTTCCCTCTCCTGGTAACCTCTCTGCCCTGTCATGTTATCCCTGTAATTTGCCCCTTTCCTATTTAAGTGCCGCTTCCACGCGCATCTCAACATTCGTTCTGTGTTCTCTCTGGACGTTTGATTTATAAGATCATGTTACATGCAGGGTGTTTCCGTATCAGCGTGCAAAAGTGTAACAGGACATGGAGAATGCTCCACTGAACTGTCTAACGCTTTGTCTAGCATCACTGTTTTCCAGCTTATTTACAACTAACATACGTACAAGTTTACACGTACTGCGCTTTTTATATACATGTACAAAGGGCGTTCAAAAATGTTTGCACAGTCCTCTCTAATTTTATTATTTTCTGCAGAAGGAAAATGAAAATTTTGTGAACATACTTGGAACATTTAGCTATACATTGAGCATACTCAGTGTAGCCTCTCGCAGCTGTGACGCACATGTGGCCCAACGTTCTTTCCATGATGTAAATGCACTTTGGTAAAATTCTGGGGATTGACATTTACACCATCGCTTGACACAGGAAATAAGGTCTTTCTCACTATCAAATGTTTTACCAAGCAGGTGCACCTTCAGACGACCAAAGAGGTAAAAATCAGACGGAGCCAAGTACGGACAGTAGGGAGGATGAGGAACGATTTTCCAACCCATTTTCCTGATTTTCTCCCGCGTCATAAGGGCTGTATGGGGTTTGGCATTTTCATGGTGTAGTCTGATGAGCTGACCCTGAAGCTGTGGTCCGTGAGTCTTGATGGCACGTCGCAGCTTGTCCAGTGACAAACAGTAACGGTCCCAGTTAATTGTGGAGCCAGTTTCCAAAAGGTCAATGAAAATGACACCACACTGATCCCAGAAGAAGGAGGCCATCACCTTTCGGCCTGCTGTTCGTGAAAGTCTTGGTTTCTTCTTCCGAGGGGAACCCGGATGACGCCAGCCCATGGACTGGGTTTTTCTCTCAGGTTCGGACAAAAACAACGATGTTCCATTCTGGGTAATGACGCCGTCAAAACACTGCTTCCAATCTTCAGTACAGGTCTTCATGAGGCGTTCACACACATTTTTCCTCATCGTTTCCATTTCTCTTGTCAATAATCTAGGCACCCAACGTGCACAGATTTTTCTGTACCCTAGTGACTGTACCAGTGGTACCACACTACCCAATGACAAACGAGTCATTTCAGCAAGCTGTCGCGTCGTCACACATCTGTCGTTATGGATGATTTGATCAATGGTCTCCTTATTCACATCACTCACTGCCGTCGATGGTCTATCGCGCCGTTGATTGTCCTGTAGAGAGAAATCACCTTCTTTAAACCTCTGCAACCACCGCTGGATACTGCTGCTATCCACTGTGTCCTCCCCGTAAACAGGGAGCAACTACCTGTGAATCGATGTGGCGGAGTCATCGTCGGTCTTGAAGAGGAACTCCGTCACCGACCGTTGTCGCAACCTGACATCTATTTCACGGTCCATTGTGGCTCACCTGTAAATAATGGAAAATACTTTTATACACCAACTTATAACTAAATGTTCCAAGTATGTTCACAAAAAATTTTATTCTCCTCCTGCAAAAAATTAAAAAAAATTAGAGACCACTGTGCAAAATTTTTGAACGCCATTTGTACATTCTTTACAAGGTAACAAAGAGGACGAGTCAGGTTACTAGTGAGTCATGAAGCAGGTTTTGTTTACTTTACTCGTCCAAAGGGTTGCTCTGTTGTATGGTATTTTCATTGCCCCATTACAAAATATTGTATGAATCAATGACAGACCCATTTATTACTCAGTGCTATTCAGAGACGTGCAGTACAATACGGTGTTCAGAGACGTATAGCACAATGCGATGGGACAGTACCGGTACAGTATCGCAAAAGTAACTGACATGTATCTTCATGCCCTCGAAAACCCGATAGAACGTGCTACAGCGGACCCCACTACAAGTACTCGTCGTATCGCAAGTGAAATGGGCGCTCCACATACTAGCGTGTGGCGAGTACTTCACGAACAACAGTTTCACCTATATCACCCACAACGAGTCATGCAACGCTTGTGACTGACTTTGCACCAAGGGTTGCATTCTGTCAGTGGTTGTTCCAACATTGGTTTAATCGACCAGATATCTTCCAGATCTTGCTGTTTACAGACGAGGCCTCATTTGATCGTGATAGTATTTCGAACAGCAGGAACAGCCATGTGTGGGATAAGGAAAAACCTCACGCTGTAGTAGTCACACCATCAAGCACGTTATGCTGTGACCATCTGGACCGGCACTGTAAGCGACAATCTCATTGGGCCATATCTTCTACCTGGCCGTCTGAATGGGCACCTGTACTTGAGTTCCGTGCAAAGAGTTCTGACTGAGTTGTTGGAGAACGTACCCTAGGGTGTTCGTGAGAGGATGTGGATACATAACGGTGCACCGCCTCACTTCAGTGTGGATATCAGGCATCATCTCAATGCTGTATTTCCTGGTCGCCAGACTGGAAGGGGAGGTCCGATTCCATGGTCTGACTTGAATCCCCTTGATTATTTCCTATGAGGATATCTAAAGACACTTGTGTATGAGACTCCAGTGGATATGGAAATGGAATTAGTTGCCAGAATTGTAGTTGCCTGTGATATGATTCGAAACACAACAGGGATATTTATCAGGGTGCTGTACTAATATTGAATTGTATGACGCTATTTTCAATGTTCGTGTAGCACAAGAAATAATTAAGGTGACTTATTCTCAGTATCAATGGCAAATGCAGTTGTAAATGCAGAATACTCAGTTCTACTAACACCTAATGATGTTCTGTGATATGAAAGGTTGCAAATTAGAAAGTGCAACACCATTAAAGCCACCTTAATGGAGCTTTGCTATTTTCAATAAAAGGAAATGTACTTTTCCTTGGCCGCCTTGGCCCCAGGTACTTTAGATTTCTTAGGGCCTGTCGTTATTAGAATATTATGTTTCACTTACCTTTCGTCGTTTGCAGACGCGAAGTGCCGCTATGCAACACGAAGCTGAAATGCTATGTTAAAGTGCACCAAAAACTTGAAGGTTACGTGAAAGGCTTTGATTGTTGTGCGAGTAATGTTAATTTCTTTTCAACTGCGAGTTTAAGCAGTCTAGCATGTTTGTGTTTAACGTATAGACATGAAATGTAGCAAAGCTAAATGTCGCGCACATTAAAATCCGACCAGCTTCGTTGTTCTATTAATGAGAAGAGACTCTGGCCTTTCTGTGAGGTTCGCACTGAAATCTTGTTATAGAACTGATTAAAATTCTTTCAAAGCTATTTTCTATTTACAGTTGAATTACAATTATTTTTTATGTAGTGAATCGTGTGAGACCTGATACCTGATCCGTGCTGATTGGCCCAAGCTAAAAAAAAAAAAAAAAAAAAAAAAAAACTGTTTCTGCAATGAAATATTAATTCATTTTCACGTGAAACACTTAAGCAGATAATTCTCAGCGAGTGAATTCCTATTTTTAAGACGTGTGGCGTAATGAAAAACTTAAAATTATGTTCTCGCCCGTAATGGCGTCTTTGAAACAAAATCAGCTCAGTATATGAAAACTGCAAATTAGTAAGTAATAATTGTAGGATGCCTTTCCCTACACTATTGAAAGGAAAACACAAGTTTACGCATTTATAGAATTAATTATTATTATCATAAGAATGCTTTTTCTTACAATATTAGTAACAAAGACATATCATTCTCATCACAGATCGTTAATGACGTTCTTCTACAAACAAGAACAAAACGGAGAGTAGTTAGTTTTTTCTCTTTCTTCCTCGTTAGAGGACTGTCTATTCATTTTTATCTTTGTTCACAGATTATCACTGAAACACATAGTTTTCATATTAATAGCAATTTTCATTGTTCTTTTTCTATATCATTTTACAATATTTCACTGCAATAATCACAACACATTATCAATATTTTAGTTATCACGAATGTTTTTATACCGTCGCACTAGGATCGTAAATTTTCACAATAACGTCCTGGCGATGCCACAGTGCGTCAGCATATTGTTCGCCAATGTCACGCTTGCACGCAGGTTGATGGCCGTCAGGTGGAGCACATTTTGCAAGATACAGTACATACGGTACGTTCATTGTTTCGCTGATGGTATTTGCAGTTGACTGTAGCTAATGTAAATAAAAAAGTAAACTGTAATATGATTTTATTCATACTATCTCTTACGCTTGCTTCTCCGGCCACAGGTTTCCTACCGCAAATTGTTCAGTGGAGCATCCTCTACGTACTGTTAAATTTTTGCACTCTCGTACTCATACACTCTGTATATCGATATCTGAGAGCGTAGCTGGCCGAAGTGGCCGTGCGGTTAAAGGCGCTGCAGTCTGGAACCGCAAGACCGCTACGGTCGCAGGTTCGAATCCTGCCTCGGGCATGGATGTTTGTGATGTCCTTAGGTTAGTTAGGTTTAACTAGTTCTAAGTTCTAGGGGACTAATGACCTCGGCAGTTGAGTCCCATAGTGCTCAGAGCCATTTGAACCATTTTTTTTTCTTAGAGCGTAAACGAGCTTATAAAGTACTTACGTAATTTTTTTGTTTTTATGATGTTTCTTGACGAGTGGTTTTTCAACATTTTTTAATTTATGTAACGTATAAACTAAAGCGTCAAAGAAACTGGTAGACGCTTGCTTATTCAAATGCTGAGATATGTAAACGGGCAGAATACGGCGCTGCGGCCGATAACGCCTATATATCAGACAAGTGTCTGGCACAGTTGTAAGATCGGTTACCGCTGCAATGGCAGGTTATCAAGATTTAAGTGAGCTTGAACGTGGTGTTATACTCGGCGCATGAGCGATGGGACAAGCATCTCCAAGATAGCGATAAAGTGGGGATTTTCCCGTACGACCATTTCACAAGTGTACAGTGGGTATCAGGAATCCGGTAAAACATGAAACCTCTGACATAGCTGAGGCCGGAAAAAGATCCTGCAAGAACGGGATCAACGACGATTGAAGGCAGAAGACAGAAGTGCAACCCTTCCTCAAATTACTGCGGATTTCAGTGCTGGGCCATCAACAAGTGTCAGCGTACGAACCATTCAATGAAACGTCATCGATATGCGCTTTTAGAGCCGAAGGCCCACGCTTGTACCCTTGTTGACTGCACGACACAGAGCTTTATGCTTCGCCTGGGCCCCTCAAAACCGACTTTGGACTGTTGATGACTGGAAACATGTTACCTGGTTGGACGAGTCTCGTTTCAAATTGTATCGAGAGGATGGATGTGTACGGCTATGGAGGCAACCTCGTGAATTCATGGGCCCTGCATATCAGCGGGGACTGTTCGAGCTGGTGGAGGCTTTATAATGATGTGAAGCGTGTACAGTTAGAATAATGATATGGGACCGCTGATACGTCCAAATCGACCCTGACGGGTGACACGTACGTAAGCATCCCGTCTGATCACCTGCATCCATTCATGTCCATTGTGCATTGCGATGGACTTGGGCAATTCCAGCAGAACAATGCGACACCCCAAACGTCCAGAATTGCTACAGATTAGCTGCAGGAACATTATTCTGAGTTTATACACATCCGCCGGCCACCAGACTCCGCAGACATGAATGTTGTTGAGCGTATCTGGGATGCCTTGCAACGTGCTGTTCAGGAGAGATCTCCAGTCCCTCGCCCTCTTATGGATTTATGGACAGCCCTGCAAGATTAATGGTGTCAGTTCCCTCGATCACTACTTCAGACATTAGTCGAGTCCACGTCATGTCTTGCTGCGGCACTTCAGCGCGCTCGCGGGGGCCCTATACGGTATTAGGCAGGTGTACCAGTTTCTTTGGCTCTTCACTGTATCTGCTTTCTAACAAATAGAATGATTAACACAGGCGAAATAAATCGCGGGTGAACAGCCTTGTGTGAGTGTACAAAGGACACAATATTTCGGCAATCTACCTTGTTGCCATCATCAGGTGTGCTGATGTACTGTGGCGTATTCATGACGAAATAAATCTAGGGTGAACAGCCTAGTGTGAGTGTACAAAGGACACTATATTTCGGCAATCAACCTTGTTGCCAGGTGTGCTGATGTACGCCTGGAGAAATTGAAGAATCACAAATTAACACAGTATTATGAAGTTTATGCACCAGTTTTTCGAAGCTGTCATGTGTATTATAAAATCTTCTATGTTTGACTAATTCTGTGGTATTTTATTTTTCGATACTACGTGGATATCATTGGATAACGACCTTGGGGAGCGGAACTAGTCGTGGTTTTTGAAGTAAAAAGGAAGTACTGTTCAAAATCAGTACTACAGTTTGGGGAACCTGCAATAACATGCTCCATATTCTGGAAGAAATTAACACTAATGAACCTTGCTCGCCATTCCGTCACAGAGAATTGCCAGGCTAATCATTTGCATGCCTGTCAGAAGTGAGTGTGTGTACGTACATTGACATCCAATTATGTTTTCATGCTGCTTCACTTCTTCCGTCAGCCATTGTCTTTGGACCAAGGTCACAGTTTAATTACTATAGCCTTGTTCTCAATGGGATGCTGGAATTCTCCTACACAATTCGTATGTCTGTATGCTACATATGAATGACAGTTCTCTACGGAGCTGTTATTTTCACGCATGGTGAAGCTATTTGGGCGCTGGGTACGAGGTGGAAGTGGTGAGATGGAGGGAGGGGGAAATACGGGCTTTCACAAGTATGACCCTCGTGGCACGTCCCTTCCGAGACCGGCAGAGAGCCGCGCACTCCTCTGTCAGCGGCGGAGGCGCTTTCATCCGAGCCGGCAACGGAGAAAAGCTGTCCTTTGTGCGCCGCCAGAGATGAGAAATGCGCGCCGGGGCGGTGGGACGTGCAGGTGAGAGATTAAAGCTCTGTAATCCCGTCTCGCCTCAGCTACGTCTTAAGTCGCACTTTCCAGGGCACCGCCCTATCGACCAGCCGCGGGAACGCATCGAGTGCGGCGTACTAACTAGAACAGACTCTCATCGCGGGCGGGTGCCAATTAGGTCACGAGATGGGCCGGAAGAGAACTTGGGAGCTTCGTATACGGGAAATCGTATAGGCATGACAAGAGGGGTTGCTTCCAAGCCTGGATGCGTGATTCGGTTATGGCAAAGGGGGGGGGGGGGGCGGGCATAATTGGTTATTGTCTTCGTGCCCCTCCCCCTTTCCCAGTAGTAACATGGTGGTGTCTCCCACATTCTTGACATGCCAGAAATGTCTACAGTTTTAATAATATAAGGGGCAAGCAAATGAAAACTAGACTTAAAGAAAAATAAGTAGACAGTTTATTATTTAAAAAAATCACGCTAACCGTTAAAACATTTATCCCACTTTGAGGTAAGATGGTCAGTGTAATTTGACTTCTTCTTGCGCCGGTATAAATACGAGGGCTGTTCCGAAAGTAAGATCCGATCGGGCGCAGAATGGAAACCACAGTTAAATTCCGACGAAGCGTTGTACATACTTGTTGGCCCGTGTCTCTAATGTATCTGTCGATCGCGCTACGTCGCTCTTCTCAGTTCTTAGCGTACACTAAGCACGTAAAGATGTTTATAAAACAATGTCTCCCGCCAAGTGCGAGGGGTGAGAGATTTCGCCTGATGTTATGCAGCCCAATAACACAACAGTCCGGAACCGCGCGACTGCTACGGTCTCTAAGTTCTGGGGGACTGATGACCACAGCTGTTAAGTCCCATAGTGCTCAGAGCCAGCCAACACAACAAGTCATACTGTTCCCTCTTCATCACAATTCTGGGCTGCACTTTGCAGCGGCATTGAAGAAGCTCCTGCAGTGTTTTCGATGGGAATGTTTGACCTTCCACAACACATCCCCTAACTGGCTCCCTTTGAGTATCATCTCTGCTCACATGGACTGCTGGCTATGAAGACAGCGTTTTGGCACAGACAAGGAGCTGTAGACCAGTATAGAGAATTAGCGGAAAGCACTGGCCACTGCCGTCTATGACAGGGGAATTTGATAGTTAGTACAACGATATGACAGATGTCTAAGTCGGAGCGGCGACTATGTAGAGAAGTAACTGGAAGGTGTAGCTAACTGTTGCAAATAAAATAATTTCGATACATAAGTGGAGTACTTCAAACATAAGGACTACTGAGTAATTATGAAATTTACTACTCCACAAAGTTTATTGGCTATACTGAAAGAAGATAAAAGCTTTTCAGTTCAATAAAATTGGATACTCGAAAGAATCGTAGCACTTGGGGTAAGACCCTGTCTAGTAAATGACTACGGAAAAATACCGTTGCTCAAAACGAAGTTTACAGAACTCAGTGTTATTATTGAATAATAAAACACATAACTGGTCCATGAAGTTTTATACAGTACTCAATTGGTTCTTTGAGATGAAGGTGATGTCAGTGTCGATCTCCTAGACTGTTTGGAAAAGGCACAAAACTATCCATTACTCTTTCTCTGAAAATTATCTTCTTAGCGTTTTTTTTTTGTCTTTCAGAGCTAACCAGTGAATGCCATATAATCTTGCTGCGCTTCTTGCCTCTTTCCGCTCACAAGATGCGAAACTTTGGATGCTAGCCACCGACTGGCTCTTGCCACAAAAGAGCCTTGCAATTCGATCGCCAAATCAACCTTTTCTATCCCCGCCATGACAGTTTCGTTGCGCAAGAAATTCCTTGTAAGTTTTGTCTTACATCATTACAAACCTAAGCACCCTATGCATGAAACAGTGTTACAAGTAAAGTTTTAAAATTTCCATTCTTTTGAAGATTATTGCTTTTAAAAGTACATCCATACATAAATTACAATTTCATAAATAGACATAAATAACAATAAAACATTTACATAGATGTTACATCAAAGAGAAAGGTTATGCAGATGTCACATTAACTAAAGCAGGCCAAGAAATTACATGACAAAAGTACAGAAAATATCAATTTTGGTGGTGGACGTGCCCCATGTTTCAATGCTGTTTCTTGTTAGGGGTACATCAGTGAAAGATCCATAATACTTTAAACTGTGTTGGGAGAAAAAAAATTGCAATTACATCAAAACAGCACACACTTTACCTAACAGCAATACAAAGACAAAAATTTTTATTTTGTCTCATTCACGTAAGAACAGCATTAGCTACATTTTACGTAAAGGGCTGCTTTGATTTTTGACTATACCAGACAGTATGCGTTAGTGTGAGACGTTCCTGGCACTCCAAGCTAATTACTGCAAATTTATGTAAATTTGGAAATAAACCTGCCTCCCATCTTGTAAATATGATGTTAGTATAGTCTTATTTTCCCGATCTTTCCATAACAAGACCTAAAGGTGTCCAGTTCCATCCCAAGGGATGTTGTCTACGTTTATTTTGTGTACATGAGGCTCCTTTAGTTTTGGGATTTCAGATTCTTTTCTGACTTGAATCCGTTTTTGATGACATATATAGCATCGTCAGGGGATCCTTTCCTATGGTTCTTATTTTGAAATTGCTTCACCTAGTGGTAAAAGACATTTCATCATGCTTCCTCGATTTCTGTTACTTCACCATATTCTTCACCCAAACTATCTTCTATCTCTATTGTTCCTCACTGATCGGTTCGAGCAGAAAGACTTTTTAAAGACAGATGTTAATTTCCTTATCTGATCTTTCGTCAGTTTTTAAGTACTCAGGGTTATTAGTTCTTTTTCTTTCACAGCAGGCTCTTGGTCTGAGCTGTCTTCTCCATCGGCTCTAATGAGGTCTACCTTAACTTCGTATTTTGTGTAGTCTTCGTGAATTTCAATATTTCGTAAGCAATCGCCCAAATCTACCTCTTCCTGCTTACTGACAGCAGTCTGTTTTACTGGCTTTTCGTTAATCAAGAATATTTAGTCTCCAATGCTGAGGGTTCCCTATTCCTCCACTCTTTTCTTTACTGAGATCGTATTTCTTTCCTTATTATTAGTTTCAGTATTAGCGGCAGCTCGAATACTTTGCCCAGCGCCTTTTCTCGCACTGCTGCTCGCGAACTTTGCGCGGTGCTAAATACTTCCATTTTCTCCTCCGTATCGGGCCACATCCTTTTCTTGACGTCCCTTTTTCTCCTTTCCTCAGTACCTAACCTTGGTCACATAATTCCTTTTGAGATGCTCCCACTCGCACTGCTTTAGTCCTTGACACAGATCATCGATCTTTTCACTCCAGCCGGCCTCTGTGGCCGAGCGGTTCTAGGCGCTTCAATCCGGAACCGCGCTGCTGATACGGTCGCAAGTTCGAATCCTGCCTCGGGCATGGATGTGTGTGATGTCCTTAGGTTAGTTGGGTGTAAGTAGTTCTACGTCTAGGGGACTGATGACCTCACATGTTAAGTCCCTTAGTGCTTAAAGCCATTTGAACCATTTTGTCCACTCCAGCTTGCAATCCGTGACAAATTATTTACACATATTTTATCGTTCTTTAAATTGTTGTCAGCACTTTCTTCCTCGCCTACGAATATGTACGCGTTTTCTCTTACTACGGTGTCGTTATTTACCGCAACGACTCATTGCATTCTCTTGTGATGTCCTCATTCCGTCCCGCTGCCTAACTACAGCTTCCACACGGGCAGCTGATTGATATGCTTTATTCGCTACTGGCGATCACTTTGTCCGGCGGCTGATTCATTGCCAGCCTGACGCGACTCATTCCTGGGCACGCTTGCAGCGGCCTGTGGTGTTTGGCAGTCGCTATTTCGTGTGCTTCATTCCTTATATCTACTGAAACACGTATGTAACATAGCAGCGATGGCGAGGCATTGTAGCATCTATGACCAGAGAGTATGCGCTTGACCGCGCGAGTGTTGCGAGCGGTTCTCTGTCTGTCAGTCAGTCGTTGCGAGTCTGTAGCTGTGTCTAGTGGAGGGCAGTACTCTGTCATTCAGTCGTTACGAGTCTGTAGCTGTGTCTAGTGGAGGGCAGTACTCTGTCAGTAGTCGTTGCGAGACTCTAGCTCTGTCTAGTTGAGAGCAGTACTCTGTCAGTAGTCGTCGCGTGCAGTACGCTAGTAGTTGTCATACAGAGCGGTCGGTCAGTGGTAGCAGTCCAGTGGGATTGCGTGATGTGGTCTGGCGACAACACTGGTCAAGATGCTGAATGAGGTATACTGTTAATTAAGATAATCATCGGATAATGTAAAGTTTAACTATTGTAACTAATTTTCAACAAGTGCCGCCAATAATAACTTTGATTTCCAAAGCAATTTTACATAAAATTTTCATTTAATTGAAGTAACTATTTCGTTCCACTTCCCTTAAACAAAAGTTTCAGTTTTCAATTAGATTAAAAAAAAAAAAAAAAAGGGAATATTATTATTTGCAATGCAGTTCCTCCAAGTGGTGCGCAACCACAAGAGCAGAAATTTGACTAGGTGTTGCAATGAGGTAAGAATTTAATTTTGATTTTTGCACAGGGCCAAAGACCGATATTTCGGTTTAATTGAATTATCATTATCACTGAATGGACTTTAATTTTTATGAAGAACTTATATTTGAGTCAGATCGCGATTCTCATTATTATTGTCATTAAATTTAATTGCAGGGAGGTTACGTTTGGCTCCTATTCATTTATTATTTCTATCTTAAAATTTCAGTGGAGAGGTTACACATAGAGCAATGTCCATTGGCATTCTTAAATAATATTTCTGTCTTGTAAATTTTTGTGGGGAGGTTACACTTTTCTGTCTTGTAGATTTTTGTGGGGAGGTTACACTTGGCGACACCCAGTCCAGGATCGTATTTCGTCGAGAGTCTTTTGAGCAGCAGTCAGATATCTGCTCTTATTTGCTTAGATATAATTAGGATTTGGCGCTACGCTTTTATTAACTTGTGACTTTCTATCTACAGGTCAACGGCAATTCTTTGCTTTGTTGTATTTGTGTGTTGTTTTTGCATTTGTGCTCATTTGTTTTGTGAATATTTGTGACTATTGTAAAAATGCCGCGAAAGACTGTGAATAGTGTATCGCGAGGTATTACGAACGAAATTACCGGCTCAAACGACTTTACCGATAGGACATGTGACACGCAGTGTAATGATGACAATCCTGCGTTCACTAACAATCAGTGCATTCCAACCATTAGTGATGACTTTTACCCTGATAATGAACAAACGAACTCAATTGTCTCGTCTGTTAATTTGACGACAATTGATGACGCAGAACGCTCTATTGTAATGAGCGCTGCCGAGCTTAACACACCCGATTTAGAAAATCCAAGTAATGTACAGACAAATTTGTCTAATGAAAATGAACAGGATACTGAAAGTACGACGGATTTATTTAATTCCGAAATAATGTCTGACAGTGTACATCCGACTGCTCAGAATAACCAAATGGTTACAGTAAGCGAGAAAGTTTCAGATCCACCACTAAACAGCACAGAGAATATAGTAGGTGATGTTACTAAGGATGAAATTAGAGTATTGGCACAACAAATGGGTAATGTTACTGAGGCTCAAGCTATCGCATTTTTACTACGAGTCAGTGAAATTCTCGACAACCATTACAAACAACTTAGCGAAATAATCGATAAAAGTTTCAAATTCACAAACGAAAAACAAGACGATCATAAAGAACAGAACAAACAAGTTAGTGAGCAGATTACAGCTGTTACCGTACAATGTCAGGACAGTAAAGAACAATTACGTGAGGATACTAAGACTTGTGCTAATAACAGTAATGAAGAAGTTGGCACTGTTGCACAAGAATTAAGTAGCACACGTGTAGGCACAACAGAGTCACATAAAGACAAGATTGATGCAATCACTGAACAATGTTTGGCGAACGAAACACAGATACACGAAATTAATGCAGTCACCGAACAATGCCCTAAAAACGCAGTACAGATTCGCGATGATTTGGAGTCAGTGGAAGTTTCACACACTCCGAATACGGAGGCTGACGAGAAAAGTGAACGACACAACAACCAGATTGACGGAAGTATTAAAGTAACAGAATTAACAATTATTTCAGTCACCAATACGTCACAGAACCCGCCACGTTGCAAACATTTGTCAGACTTACGCAGCGCGTATAATGTGAGCAATTTACAGAGACTACGCGAATTAAAATCCGAAAAGCCACGCGACTTAAAATCTGAAAAGCTATGTAACTTGAAATCCGAAATGACACAGACGAACAGATTCACACACAAACCCGAACGTGTTTTCAAATTCAATGACGAGAACGTAGATTACGAGCAATTTTTATCCGCATTAAAATGTAAAGAATTTAATAATGACAGAACACAGATACACGCTTTGCACTGTATACGACAATTTATCTTTGTACATTCACCGCTATTGCGTGTAATGCAGAAACTAGCTTTGAACCAGATGCGACAATTTATTTTTGTATTTACAACAGCATTGCCTATAATGCAGAAATTGGAATTAGCAAGAATACAGCGATTTACCTTTGGAATTTTACCGCTATTGCCTGTAACGCAAAAGCTAAAATTTATTTGCAGTGCGTAATAGACCTCAGGGGATTCATTACGCTTTAATGAATATGTGCCGTAGCGAGCATAGGGCCCCGAGCTGTAGTAGTGCTATTTTATCTTTAGTTTTCTGCACTGCTGCCTTCTCTTCTACTATCCTTTATATCTATCAAAACTGCTCTTTAACTATTGCTCTACCTAGTATTAAGAAACGAGTAATGAAAACCGGATATGAGAAATATTTTACCGAATGTGACAATTTTCAGTAGGCACTCCCGTAATGACAACTACCGCCGTAACTTTAATAACAGATCAAATCGTAATCATCAGTATGTGTAAAATTTTGAGCAACCGGAACCATATTTTTGTAACAATAGATGTTTTTCACCACAATAGCATGAAAGTGAGCCGCTTAGCATACCTACCCATTAATGCAGTCTACAAGGTCAACCAAACTTTAATGTTTCGCCGCGTGCACGTATAGTCCCAGCTCCAACAAATAGTAACGCATGGCAGCAAAGAAATAACTACGTACAGATAACACACTATTTCAACTTGCATCGCAATGCGCCGTATAGAAATTACTATCATGACAGACGTAAAAAAAAAAAAAAAAAAAAAAATGATGAGCACAATTTTCAGCGTACATTTAATAACAGTCAATCTTATGAGCAGCAACAACATCAGCAACAACAAATAATCATGAATGGAACAGACAATAGGTGTCATCCATAGCGTAACACGTCAGTAAGAAATAACAGAACAGTTCATATAGTGGATATGCCACAACATTCTCCCGTAAATAATAACACGTACGATAAATTTTAACCAGATAGAGCACAGACTGCATATTACAGTAACGCAAACATTACTTTTGACACGCAGAATTTTGCTCACGAGAATGTTATTTGAAACATGCTCTGTTGAATGCTCCACTTTTATCGCACCCCGATCTTACTAGAAATTTTTCCATTGCTACCGACAGTTCCAACACCGCTTTAGGCGTACATATTTTCCAGGAAATTGAAGAAGATGGTTCAACAGTTATTAAAAACATCGCATTTGCAAGCCGTATTCTGTCACCTGCTGAACGAAATTATTCTGTTACAGAACTTGAAACATTATGTGTTGTATGGGCTTTTACGAGATTTCGGCACTTTCTTTACGGCAGACACACCACCGTTTACACAGACCACAGAGCGATACAATTTTTGCTTTCAGCTAAATTTACTCACGACAGATTAAGTAGATGGAAACTATATTTACAGGAATTTTATTTTACGATTGTCCACATTCCCGGCACACAAAATGTTATAGCAGACGCACTATCGCGTTCTCTGAGCAACAATCAGCAAGACGTAGCAACCAACTTCTGCAAAACAAATTTCAGTGTCATGTACATTCAGCAAGTTGCATTTGAAAACTTTATTTCATCGTCATTACAGGACATAGCACAAGAACAAAATAAAGACAACGTGTGGAAAGAAATTAAACACCTTTGGCAAGATAAGAAAAATGTTACGATTAGGAACCACTACACTGTACGCAATGACATTCTGTTTCGCCGATCTCATCCTGACAGCAACAATTGGTTATTATGCATTCCTGACGAACTGGTTAACAAATTAATCTGGTACACTCATTTAAGTTACGCACATTACGGAGCACGAAAATGTTTTCTTATACTGAGACAGAACTGTTATTTTACTAACATGGAGAAACGTATACGACGAGTTTTAGCGTCTTGTAAAATTTGCCAGAAAGCTAAATCAGACACCACTTCACATATTCCTCCTTTATATCCCATTGTACCCGTTAAATTAAGACACATGGCCGCAGTAGATATTTTTGGTCCAATTCCCAGAACTAACAGAGGTTTTTGCTACATCTTTGTCGCTGTTGAGCTCACTTCAAAATTTATTACTTTCACTCCGTTACGTAAAGCTACTGCTAAAACTGTTTCGAGAGCATTTGTAAAACATTTTCTATTTCATGTAGGGCATGTGATGAAAGTAATTTCCGACAATGGATCACAATTTCGTAGTAGTGTATGGACACGCATGTTACGAGCCAGAAACATTTCTCCGATTTATATATCCAAGTACCATGCTTCTTCGAACCCCTGTGAAAGATTAATGAAAGAAATTGGTAAGCTGTGTAGAATATACTGCCACAAAGACATATTGATTGGGATACACACATACTCTCATTCCAAGAC
Source organism: Schistocerca serialis cubense (assembly GCF_023864345.2). NCBI lineage: Eukaryota > Metazoa > Arthropoda > Insecta > Orthoptera > Acrididae > Schistocerca > Schistocerca serialis. Next base: position 1,187,694,986 of record NC_064638.1, read on the forward strand.
GTAATTAATTCCATTCCAAATGAATCCACTATGCTATCTCCGTCTGTTATACTGAAAAATGTTGAACCACCAAACAAAATTAAAGAATTAGTAAACTTCCCTAAATGTCGTCGACTAAGACACCACGAAATAATTGACATTGCGCTGAACAACATCAAACGTGCCGCAGAGCGCCGGAGAAGACAGCAAAAACAGGTTTGTACACGCCGCGACTTTCACGTTGGACAGAAAATATTAGTACGTACACATTATTTATCCAGTAAATTAAAAGGTAAGTGCAGTAAATTTGAACTTCTATACGCAGGTCCATATCGGATTCGCAGCATCCCTCACCCCAATGTTGTACACGTCGAAACTTTGAGAACTAGAAAATCGAAAGGCAACCACCATATCTCAAACATTAAACCGTTTATTGAATGAAGAGACTTTATGATTCAACACACTATGATGTCATTTATTAATGCAATTATTTCACTTGACTAATTACTGATGATTATCGCATTTTTTCTTGGCAAGTGCCCGGCAAGGTAAGGTTAGCAGGTCGCTTTTCTTGTCGTTACACATCAGACCGTGCACATTTTCCACTTTTTTTGTGTATATGATTGTACTCCAGTTTTGTTTGTATGCACTGTGAAATAGTTAAGATATAACACACCTGTTGACTTTGACATTTTTTTGCCTTATGACATCTCAACATCGTGACTGTTTTACATTTTTGCTGCTGCATTGTGATATTATCTGTACATTTTGCCTCTGAACACTGTCAATGCCTTTGACATATTACGTTTTCTGTCATGTTATGCTGTATGGTTAATTATGTTACCATAAACCAGTCATTATTTAGTGGGTATATGATTTAAATGCAAGACATTAATCTCTGTTCATCGATTTCAGTAAGAAATGGTGCATGTAAGAAATAAATTCAACAGAAATGGGAATTTCACCTACGGAATAAACGAAAGAAGATGCAATAACTTTATGAGGAAGAGTAAATGGATCAGGATTAACAAGCATTAACAAGAATATACTATACTCATCGTAGAATAGCAGTCTTAACTAATTTTTTCTTTCAGAATACAAGGTGATTGATGCAGGCTGTCAGACTGAACTACACATCTTAGTTTTAGTGATGAAATATGCTAGAGATAAGGAATAGTTGTATAATGAGTAATGAAGTGATTTTTTGCAGATGATAATGAATACTGATGAATAATGATGAAGGATATGGTATTATGAATAATGAAGTTTTTATTTACAGGTGATGATAATAGTGAAGTTATGATAATATGGATAATGAAGTGATTGATAATGAAGTTTTTTCTTTACAGATGAGGATAATGTTGGAGTTTTATATTTATGCTATGTAGTTATTTAAGTATTTGTTGCAGTTTGTTTTGACAGCAGGTGTTATATTGCATAGTAGGATGACGGAAAGTTTTGGAAAGGACAGCTATGGAACACATTTTATACACATTTCACTACTTGTTAATTCGAAGTTCACTACTTTTCAGCATAGTGTGCGTTTCTTCTTTCAGGTCAATAATCCATTTTGTATTTTTTCCAGGAGATGCTTGTCATGATACTTACTAAAACTGTTACTTATTATACCTGTTCTAGTACTTGCATTTTTATTTTTTTTTACCCATTTGTGTTTACCATTTATAAATGTAATCACATATATTGCCTTGTTACATAACCTTGCTACAGCTAATTCATGACGAATGACGTTACCTATCCTCATTTGCAGCAATAGGTCAAAAGCAAAAAGTGTTATGCCTCAGCAATTAATTATTGATCCCTACGCAATGCATTGCTAACAAAAAAATTTATTAACAGTCCCAAATAGTGATACCAGTTTGAGAAAATTCTGAATAATACTGATTAGCTCTGAATAGTATGTCACTTGAGTAATGACTTCTTAATGAGACAACAAAAATACACATATATATATAAAATAATGCTTAGTAACTGGGTAGTAATTGCCACTGTTATTGTAATGAGACTACTTGTAATCCCCATGATTATTAATGCTATGACTATAATTAACTGATTTTTAATAATGACTTCGTAATGATCTGAATAATAATGAATGAGGAGCAATGCTTTATACTATTCGATACCTGATGGCCACTGAGTGCCAATAATTAGTGTCACTTAATGAATTGTTATTAATTATGCCATTAATTAGCTCTTGTTTTCAATGTTCATACTTTGTAATTGGAAATGAATGTGACTGTTTAATAATGCTTTGTAATTAGGAAAAAGCTAATGATTATTACTATTGAAATGACAAATGATTAATTAACTATGCTTTATAATTGGAAATGAATGTGACTGTTTAATAATGCTTTGTAATTAGGAAAAAGCTAATGATTATTACTATTGAAATGACAAATGATTAATTAACTATGCTTTATAATTGGAAATGAATGTGACTGTTTAATAATGCTTTGTAATTAGGAAAAAGCTAATGATTATTACTATTGAAATGACAAATGATTAATTAACTATGCCATACTTTGTAAATGGAAAAGAATGCGATGGTTTCATGATGCTTTGTAATTAGGAGAAGGTTAATGATTAATACTATTGAAATGACAAATGATTAATTAACTATGCCACACTTTGTAACTGGAAAAGAATGCGATTGTTTCATGATGCTTTGTAATTAGGAGAAGGTTAATGATTAATACTATATTGGAATGACAAATGATTAATTAACTATGCTATACTTTATAACTGGAAAAGAACGCGATTGTTTCATGATGCTTTGTAATTAGGAGAAGGTTAATGATTAATACTATATTGGAATGACAAATGATTAATTAACTATGCTATACTTTATAACTGGAAAAGAATGCGATTGTTTCATGGTGCTTTGTAATTAGGAGAAGGTTAATGATTAATACAATATTGGAATGACAAATGATTAATTAACTATGCCATACTTTGTAACTGGAAAAGAATGCGATTGTTTCATGATGCTTTGTAATTAGGAGAAGGTTAATGATTAATACTATATTGGAATGACAAATGATTAATTAACTATGCTATACTTTATAACTGGAAAAGAATGCGATTGTTTCATGATGCTTTGTAATAAGGAGAAGGTTAATGATTATTACTATTGAAATGACAAATGATTAATTAACTATGCTATACTTTGTAACTGGAAAAGAACGCGATTATTTAATAATGCTTTGTAACTAGGATAAGAAGATTACTGATTCTATGTAAAACAATTGATGAACATTTTTCTGTAATACTACATACAAGGTACAGAAATGTTCAATAACTGGGCTATGGATGCCGCAAACTACTACTGTAATTGACAATATTATGTGACTTAATGTCCTTCACCTTATGAGCTAACTACCCTGAATTACTGCAATGTCCATTTGTCCTGTTTATCCTAGTGATCATGGAGCACTATATTTGGTTTTGCACTAATTCTACGTTGATGTGCCTTGTAAGAGCGTGGTGTTGACACGACATGCTGTCCACCACCGTGAGCGATGAAGACGTTATTATGGTCCCACTGTTTGGTGTACCTAATATACTGCCAAAATGAAAAAAATGGAATATTACTACGACAGTTCAGTGTCTTGGCTACGCTGATAAATTCTGAGGGGAAAAGAACTTCAAGTTGTGTCACTTGGTGTTGTACTTCTGTGGAAAGATATGGACTTTCAGAACAGCTGTGTGCAATCTAAAGTGCTACAACCATGATGCAATCCTTCCCTTTCCTATCCTAATTCTTGTCACATAGTGAAAATCATTTTTTGCTAACATTATTTATGTTCATGGCTATACATTTTTTCAATTCACTGAACTCCAGTGCGAGTACACTTATGTCACTGGTCGACATGATTTTTTTTGCTATTATGTTTATTTATTGCCAAAATGCTAAAGACATATTTTTGATTTGTTCTGAAGTACAGTATATGTGCACTTTTGTCTTTTATATTGAATATACATTTTTTATTTTCTGAACTACAGTGCATGTGCACTTCTGTTAGGTGTTAATATGTTTTCTACTGAACTTCAGTGCCTGTACACTTTTCTCATTTTTCAATATGATTTCTACTATTCTGTACATTCAATACTTTAATGCGTATGCACTTATGTCATTTGTTACTAATTGTACATACATTTCATCAATTACTGATATGTTCTCAACTGCAGTGCATGTGCACTCATGTCACTTGTCAACATAATATTTTGCCAGTGTGTTTATTTGTTCTGAATATGTTAAAAGAATTTTTTTTCAGTGCCTGTGCACTTTGTTATCTGTCAAATAATTTGTATATACATTTTTCTGATTTGCTACTATGTTTTGTACTCACATTTTGTCTTTGTCTGATATATTTTGTAATTAGTGCGTGTGCACAACATTTAAATATTCTGTAAGTTGTAGAATTTTGTTAATTAAAGAAAAATTTTGCCGCGCTTGGCAAGTCCAAATGACTCACCATCGCTGCCAAATTTTTGCCCCCCCAGTGGAGGGTTATGAAACACGTATGTAACATAGCAGCGATGGCGAGGCATTGTAGCATCTATGACCAGAGAGTATGCACTTGACCGCGCGAGTGTTGCGAGCGGTTCTCTGTCTGTCAGTCAGTCGTTGCGAGTCTGTAGCTGTGTCTAGTGGAGGGCAGTACTCTGTCATTCAGTCGTTACGAGTCTGTAGCTGTGTCTAGTGGAGGGCAGTACTCTGTCAGTAATCGTTGCGAGACTCTAGCTCTGTCTAGTTGAGAGCAGTACTCTGTCAGTAGTCGTCGCGTGCAGTACGCTAGTAGTCGTCATACAGAGCGGTCGGTCAGTGGTAGCAGTCCAGTGGGATTGCGTGATGTGGTCTGGCGACAACACTGGTCAAGATGCTGAATGAGGTATACTGTTAATTAAGATAATCATCGGATAATGTAAAGTTTAACTATTGTAACTAATTTTCAACAAGTGCCGCCAATAATAACTTTGATTTCCAAAGCAATTTTACATAAAATTTTCATTTAATTGAAGTAACTATTTCGTTCCACTTCCCTTAAACAAAAGTTTCAGTTTTCAATTAGATTACAAAAAAAAAAAAAAAAAAAGGGAATATTATTATTTGCAATGCAGTTCCTCCAAGCGGTGCGCAACCACAAGAGCAGAAATTTGACTAGGTGTTGCAATGAGGTAAGAATTTAATTTTGATTTTTGCACAGGGCCAAAGACCGATATTTCGGTTTAATTGAATTATCATTATCACTGAATGGACTTTAATTTTTATGAAGAACTTATATTTGAGTCAGATCGCGATTCTCATTATTATTGTCATTAAATTTAATTGCAGGGAGGTTACGTTTGGCTCCTATTCATTTATTATTTCTATCTTAAAATTTCAGTGGAGAGGTTACACATAGAGCAATGTCCATTGGCATTCTTAAATAATATTTCTGTCATGTAAATTTTTGTGGGGAGGTTACACTACGTCGTACTGATTATGTTTGGGCCGTGAAAATCTGTCCACGTCAGTTTGGTCCGTAACATATGCATTCCTTAGTTTTCCGCGTTGTTGCTGTCGTGGCAACGTCGCGGTGCAAATTTTCTACCGGAAGTGGCTGAAGTATCTGGACCTCTGCCTCTACCTCGCTGAACCATATTAATGCAATACCTATCGTCGTCCTTCTATTCATTCTCATTGCGATTACCACTACTGCTGTTACTATTCTTTCGATAATCACGATTACTTCGCCAATGATCTTCATCCTCGACACTTACCAGAAACGCAGAAAAGCTTTTCTGATTCATTCCTACATCCTCTGGTAGCTCTTTCCATAGCTCCAAAATAATCTCAGATTTGGAACGTCTACTTCTTAGCGGTGTCAATTTTCCGTACCAGGATTCGCAGAAATCTACCATGGAGTTTCTGTCCCTGATGTCATACTATGTGGGCATTATGAATTCTCGCCATAAACAGTCTTGTTTTTGCTCTGACCTGTATTCTCGTACTTGTATTTTGAGTTGATTACCAAGACCACTAATTGTGACTTACTTTGACTTAATATTACTAATTTGTGCTTTAATTTTAGCATTCATTTGTGTTGACAAAACTTCGATAGGTAGTTCAAGCTTAATGGTTTTTGACTATCTTGCTCTAGCGTCTCCTCATGGCCTGATTCTAAATCATGTGATTATCTCGGTTCTTTCTCAAATCGCGAAGGACTAAATATATCAGTCAATTCATTTGTGTAACCATTATCTTCCCCGTAAGCTTCTTCATTCGTTCCTTCCTTCTATTCCTGTTTTATTTGTGACAGCCTCATCATCTGAATCTGATCGTTTACGTGCGCGTGGTATTCCACGTAAACCAATTGTCCTTCACTATCGCTATCTTTGTATTCATTTCGCTAACTGCTATCGGGCTCTATGATGTTTCTCGGTACGCCCTGTACTGTCTCATTCTCATCACTTTGATCTACTATTGTTGTTGTATCCATTTTAATACTAAACATAAATTACAATTTACTTTCTAAACTTCCGAAACATTTGCTATGTTTGCTTTATTGAATTTATTGCAAGTTAGTGGCGCTGGACATTGAATGCTGTTTCGCGATTAGTACATGTGCTGTAATCTGTACTTCGTCTGCACTTCGGTGTATCACAAACCAAAGAGAGTCCTGACACGCGGCGACAAGTACAAGAGTACTACCAGTCCTACATCTACATCTACATCTACACCCATACTCCGCAAGCCACCTGACGGTGTGTGGCGGGAAGAGCCGATACAACACTACCGGTTATTTCTAAATTAGCAATACAACGATAATTTTACTCCTGTTAAAGGATTTGGAACTGACTGTGTTTGTGTTTAATCGGACCACATTTCGTTTCTCTAAAAAATGACCACTGAAAGAAAGCAAGGACAGAACAAACGCCATCCGAACCAAGGTTCTCTTAGTAACGAAGTAAACTGCAATTACGCAAAAAGAACGGTCGTCAGCTTAATTAGGCAAATTTGTACCAAGGACTTGCACAGTTTGTAAAGAATTTTACCTATTGGTATTTACTTTACTTGAAACTGAAGAACTATTTTTGCTTATAGGACACGAGACAGCAGTACACTTTAGCAAGCAATGTACTAGTGGCTTGACACGAATAACACAGAAGGAGCAATAAATCTTTTTGGCAACAGTTGGCTTTCATAACGCTTACTGTCTGTATATTAAGAGAGAAAGTTAATGATAATTACAAGTAAACGTTTATTAATGTTGGAATACTACTAACTTGGACACTAGAATCTTCTATCAGTTTCATTATTGGGAAACACTATCAATGAAATGGTGTTCAGGAAATTACATTCTCTATTCTGATTACTACTACCAGTATTTTTTATGAGTTTAATTACTGAGAAACACTGTGAATGAAACGGTATTCAGGTAGTTGTATTCTGTTTACTACTTGTATCCTCAAGGATTATTCAATTTTTTATGTTATACAGCTCTAATGAAACATGTGGTACCTGGATCTGTTACAGTCCGTGCCATGTGAGCCAATTACTTATTATAGAGCACACAAGTTATAAGATTGAAAGTTGCGGTTCTTTAGTGCTGGTATTGTCATGTCGTTGTTGTTGTGGTCTTCAGTCCTGAGACTGGTTTGATGCAGCTCTCCATGCTATTCTGTCCTGTGCCAGCTTCTTCGTGTCCCAGTACCTTCTGCAACCTACATCCTTCTGAATCTGCTTAGTGTATTCATCTCTTGGTCTCCCTCTACGATTTTTACCCTCCACGCTGCCCCCCCATACTAAATTTGTGATCCCCTGAGCCTCAGAACATGTCCTACCAACAGATCCCTCCTTCTAGTCAAGTTGTGCCACAAACTCCTCTTCTCCCCAATTCTATTCAATACCTCCTCATTAGTTATGTGATCTACCCATCTAATCTTCAGCATTCTTCTGTAGCACCACATCTCGAAAGCTTCTATTCTCTTCCCGTCCAAACTATTTATCGTCGATGCTACACTTCCATACACGGCTACACTCAACAAAAATACTTTCAGAAACGACTTCCTGACACTTAAATCCATACTCGATGTTAACAAATTTCTCTTCTTCAGAAACGCTTTCCTTGCCCTTGCCAGTCTACATTTTATATCCTCTCTGTTTCGACCATCATCAGTTATTTTGCTTCCCAAATAGCAAAACTCTTTTACTACTTTAAGTGTCTCATTTCCTAATCAAATTCCTTCAGCATCACCCGACTTAATTCGACTACATTCCGTTATCCTCGTTTTTCTTTTGTTGATGCTTATCTTATATCCTCCTTTCAAGACACTGTCCATTCCGTTCAGCTGCCCTTCCAGGTCCTTTGCTGTCTCTGACAGAATTACAATGTCATCAGCGAACCTCAAAGTTTTTATTTCTTCTCCATGGATTTTAATACCTACTCCAAATTTTTCTTTTGTTTCCTTCACTGCTTGCTCAATATGCAGATTGAATAACATCGGGGAGAGGCTACAACCCTGTCTCACTCCCTTTACAACCACTGCTTCCCTTTCATGGCCCTCGACTATTGTAACTGCCATCTGCTTTCTATACAAATTGTAAATAGCCTTTGGATCCCTGTATTTTACCCCTGCCACCTTTAGAATTTGAAAGAGAATGTTCCAGTCAATATTGTCAAAAGCTTTTTATAAGTCTACAAATGCTAGAAACGTAGGTTTGTCTTTCCTTAATCTATCTTCTAAGATTCGTCGTAGGGTCAGTATTGTTTCACGTGTTCCAATATTTCTACGGAATCCAAACTGATCTTCCCCGAGTTCGGCTTCTACCAGATTTTCCATTCGTCTGTAAAGAATTTGCGTTAGTACTTTGCAGCCGTGACTTATTAAACTGATAGTTCGGTAATTTTCACATCTGTCAGCACCTACTTTCTTTGGGATTGGAGTTATTATAGTCTTCTTGAAGTCTGAGGGTATTTCGCCTGTCTCATACATCTTGCTCACCAGATGGTAGAGTTTTATCAGTACTGGCTCTCCCAAGGCTGTCAGTAGTTCTAATGGAATGTCGTCTACTCCCGGGGCCTTGTTTCTACTTAGGTCTTTCAGTGCTCTGTGAAACTCTTCACGTAGTATCATATCTCCCATTTCATCTTCATCTACATCCTCTTCCATTTCCATAATATTGTCCTCAAGTACATCACCCTCTATATACTCCTTCCACCGTTCTGCTTTCCCTTCTTTGCTTAGAACTAGGTTTCCATCTGAGCTCTTGCTATTCATACAAGCGGTTCTCTTTCCTCCAAAGGTCTCTTTAGTTTTTCTGTAGGCGGTATCTATCTTACCCATAGTAAGATAAGCCTCTACATCCTTACATTTGTCCTCTAGCCATCCCTACTTAGCCATTTTGCTCTTCCTGTCGATCTCATTTTTGAGACGTTTGTATTCCTTTTTGCCTGCTTCCATTGCTGCATTTCTATATTTTCTCCTTTCATTGATTAAATTCACTATTTCTTCTGTTACCCAAGGATTTCTACTAGCCCTCATCTTTTTACCTACTTGATCCTATGATGCCTTCACTACTTCATTCCTCAATGATACCCATTCTTATTCTAGTGTATTCCTTTCCCCCATTCCTGTCAATTTTTCCCTTATGCTCTCGCGGAAACTCTGTAGAACCTCTGGTTTAGTCAATTTATCCAGGTCCCATATCCTTAAACTCCCACCTTTTTGCAGTGTCTTCAGTTTTAAGCTACAGTTCATAATCAATAGATTGTGGTAGTCCACATCTGCCCCTGGAAATATTGTTACAGTTTAAAACCTGGTTCCTAAATCTCCGTCTTACCACTATGTAATCTATCTGATACCTTCTAGTGTCTCCAGGCTTCTTCCATGTATACAGACTTCTTTTATGAGTCTTGAACCAAGTGTTAGCTATGATTAAGTTATGCTCTGTGCGAAATTGTACCAGGCGGCTTCCCCTTTCGTTCCTTACTCCCGTTCCATATTCGCCTACTACGTTGCATTCTCTACCTTTTCCTACTGTCGAGTTCCAGTCACCCATGACTATTAAATTTTCGTCTTCCTTCACTATCTGAATAATTTTTTTTATCTCATCATACATTTCATCAATCTCTTCGTCATCTGCGGAGCTAGTTGGCATATAAACTTGCACTACCATGGTAGGCGTGGGCTTCGTGTCTATCTTGGCCACAATAATGCGTTCACTATGCTGTTTGTAGTAGCTTACCCGCATTCCTATTTTCCTATTCATTATTAAACCTATTCCTGCATTACCCCTATTTGATTTTGTGTTTATAACCCTGTATTCACCTGACCAGAAGTGTTGTTCCTCCTGCCACCGAACTTCACTAATTCCCACTAAATCTAACTTTAACCTATACATTTCCCTTTTTAAATTTTCTAACCTACCTGCCTGATTAAGGTATCTGGCATTCCACGCTCCGATCCACAGAACGCCAGTTTTCTTTCTCCTGATAACGACGTCCTCCTGAGTAGTCCCCGCCCAGAGATTCAAATGGGGGACTATTTTACCTCCGGAATATTTTACGCAAGAGGACACCATCGTCATTGAAACCATACAGTAAAGCTGCATGCCCTCGGGAAAAATTACGGCTGTATTTGCTTTCAGCCGTTCGCAGTACCAGCACAGCAAGGCCGTTTTGGTTAGTGTTACAAGGCCAGATCACTCAATCATCCAGACTGTTGTCCCTGCAACTACTGAAAAGGCTGCTGCCCCTCTTCAGGAACCACACGTTTGTCTGGCCTCTCAACAGATACCCCTCCATTGTGGTTGCACCTACGGTACGGCTATCTGTATCGCTGAGCCACGCAAGCCTCCCCATCAACGGCAAGGTCCATGGTTCATGGGGAGGGGTATCGTCACATATACCGAAAAACCGGTATTGTCATATATACCGAATAACCTGCTATACGACTGGCACGAGGACCTAGAAACTATTCTACACAGTGGCCCAGATGTAAACTGAACATTTTAGTTAATACACAATATGAGAAACACTTTTAACTATGTAGAAATGAAAATGTGAATATTGTTACTTAAGAACCTGTACAGTAATTATACCTGGTGTTGTATTTTGAGTTTATTAGCTAATAAACTAGTTTTGTTCATGGAATGTACTGGAATTTTAATAATAATGACATTTAAGCAAAATACGTTAGATCATCTCTTTGAAATTGATGTAACTTCAACTGTCCTTTTATGAAAACTACGTGGATTACGTCAAACATAAGGCCCAGTAAATAATTATAAAACCTGCTTCTCTCAAACTTTATTAATTATAGTGTTTTCAGTTCAGTAAAATAGGATACTCGGAAAAGTCTTAGACTTGACGTAGGACCCTGTCTAGGTAAATCATTAAGGAAAAATACGGTTGCTCAACACAAAGTCTGCAAACTCAAAATTATTATTGAATAATGAAACACGTAACTGGGCCATGCAGTTGCATGGTACACAACTAATTCTTTGATATGAATGTTGTGGCAATGTCGAAGTCCTATGGCTGTTCAGGAAAGGGGGCAAAAGTATCCACGGCTCTTGCGGTACAGCAAGCTCGGAAAATTCTCTTCTTAGCGTCGTACTTTCATTTTTAGAGCTAACCAATGATTACTATGATTAATGATCCTAATTTCTTCCACATCCGAGACTGTATAATATAATCTTTGCTGCTCTTCTTGCCTCATTTCGCTCACAAGATGCAAACACTTTGGGTGCTAGCCCAGAAAAGAGCCTTGCATTTCGACCTCCAAATTCACATTTTCTGTTCCTGCGATGCTAGTTTCGTTGCGGAAGCAATTCCCTCCAAGTTTTGTTTTACATCTTGACCAACCTAAGCACGCTATCCATGAACCAGTATTACAAGTAAAATTTCAACGTATCTTTTGTTTTATGGAATATTTCTTTGAAAAATACAGTCTTACATTAATAACAATTACATAAATGGCCATAAGTGATGAATAAAACACTTACATTGGTGTTACATCAAAGAGCATGGTTATACAGATGTCACAATAACTAAAGCAGACAGAGAAGTTACGTAAGGTAAGCACAGAAAATATCGATCTTGGTGGTACACATTCCTTGCTGTTCTCCGGTCGCATCGTTAGCCGGCTTCACACAGCTACATTCAGTAGCTCACATTGAATAATTAGCACTAAATAAATCTTCCATTCATACCAAATGCTCTGAGATGTTCCGGGCAATTATTTGCATTCCTTGTTCAAATGAAAATACAGATCTATAACATAATTATTTCTTTTTAGGTATATGGTTCCCTATTGTCTGAAGTTCCTTCATTTGCAAACAGCTTAACGTAAGGTAGTCAGATAACGTCACCGACAATCGGATGTTGAAGACGATATGACAGGAGAGCGACAGCGTAAAAAGATCCTAACGATGGGTCTACAAATGTAACCACAACAGCATGGACCAGATTTTTTAGTTAACTATGTCAGAAATGCCGCTATTCGCGTGACAGTAAAAAGTATGTCAATTTTACTTTTCGTGTAATGTGAAAACTAATGTTTTCGAATTTACTGAGTCCTTCCTACAACCTCTACAAGTCTGTAAAAAGAACTGCGCTTCATCCTGGATGTTGTGACCGTCTATTGAAATTTTGCGGCCAAAACAGTTATAAGGTATGTAAAATAAATGTTATTTATTTATATACTGAATAACAGTTTTGTACTGTGTTGTAAATCAACTATGGCTATGTTTCTTGTTGTTTAACTTTATTTCGTTCCAGACTTCCTTCATCCTTTGAAAGTGTTGTTCCTATTACTTCATCGATCAACTTCCTTCCGTTTACTGACCTCTTCCACCACGAATTCTTACCTTTTGTGTTGCTCCGATAAAAATAGTTCTGTTATGTATTATGTCCGTTCTAATTCTCGTGTTTTACAGATTTTGCCAGCGTCAGAGAACATGCGTGTTTGGATTTATAGTCGTTTTGTAAATGAAAGATCCATTTAGGTACCCCGCTGCTATTCATTCAGTGAATTTGTCCATAAAACTGTAGTCTCCTTTATCTCATTATATCCATTTTCAAACATAGCTCGCTGTTTGATCTTCATTTGTATTCATCATTACTATTGCTTTTGGATCCCAGTAGTTTCATTAGAATTATTCTTTCAACTTCTTCCAGTTTTTCAAGGTCCCCAAAGATGTTAGTTTAAGCATTTCTACTGCGTAAAGTGATTCGGAGCCTTCCGCTGTTTGTTACTGCCTTGGTTTTGTGTTCCAGCAGGAATTTTTTATTGTTTTGTATGTTTTTGTCACACGGAATTCTCTTTCCCTTTTAAGTACTCTATCTTATACTGCTATCTTGTCTTTTGTATTGTTAGTTATCCATTCCCTTAGCCATTTTTGGGGCATTGCTGATATTTGTCATAAAATGTGTTCCTTTGTCCTATTTTGGCTATTTTGTTTTGTAGTTGTGTGATTTATTATTTGCCACTGTACATGGGGTCAGTATTTAACGTCATGTCGTCTGCAAAAGCTAAACAATCTATAATGATTTTGTTTGTATTTCTTACTCGTTGAGTTCCATTAGTGTTGACAGATTCTCCTATCATCTCACTACCTTCTCTAAAGTGACAAACCATCCCCTTGTCATACGAATGACTTTACTTCAAAAGGATTTGACAGTTCCCCCACACATTTTTCTTTCGATTCTGGTTTGTTAAAGTTCCTTTTAATTATCTCTGTTATTTTATTATGAAATCTTAATTCCTTCATAATGTTGATTAGTGCGTTTCTATCGACTGAGCCATAGGATTTTCTAAAATCTACAGAAGATGTCACATATTTGAAGTTTCTGATCTCCCTCGTTTCTCTTACATTTTTAGATTTAATGTCTGCTCTGCGCAAGACCTTCCCTTCCTAAATCTTGTTTGGTATTCAGCTACTTGTGAGCCGCATATTCCTGCAGTTAACGAACTGTAAACCCCGTTTCGTTACTCAGTTCTCGTCATTTTCTCTACGGTTTCGATAGTTCCTTAGTTGCTTCTGTATTCTTGGGATGTGATTCATCTAACGCAACTATATGAAAGGCTGTGCCAGAGCGTATAGCTTTTTTCGTTTTTTTTTAAAATTTGCGAAGCGTCTTCAGCGGTGTTTAATACATGTTTGTTTTTGTATTTAATTGCGTTATACAAGGTGAAGATTAATAAAACCGACAGACTGTAGTGACGGATTCCTGACTGGAAATGGAGGATAAAAGCTCCTATGAACATGTGTCCGGGAATGCATCGTTGCCCGGCAGGTGGCGCTGACGAATGACACATCCTCTGACCACGTGTCGTGTGTTCCATCGGTTACTGCGGGTTGTGTGATTGAAGCAGCGTACTGTAAGCAGCAGAATGGCCCGGTATTCATAGCGGGAAAAAGCTGAGATGCTGGATGGACGCAGATGAAAAAGACCAAGAGGCAGGACGGCTATACCAAAAAAAGGACCCTCACAGACACCAACCACATCACACATTTCAAGCCCTTTTTGGGTGTTTGTATAAACACGTGTCCTTTATGACAGATGAACTTGCACGGAACTGGCAGGCTGTGTGTACACTAGGTCTGGAGAAACAGGTTCGACCCTATCCCTATTACAAGCTCCAGCCAAGTGGCCCGTCAATATGATGTAGCCGGCCGTTGTGGCCGAGCGGTTCTGGGCGCTTCAGTCCGGAACCGTTTGACTGCTACGGTCGCAGGTTCGAATCCTGCGTCGGGCATGGATGTGTGTGATGCCCTTCGGTTAGTAAGGTTTAAGTAGTTCTAAGTTCTAGGGGACTGATGACCTCAGATGTTAAGTCCCATTGTGCTAAGAGCCATTTGAACCATTTTGAACATGGTGTAAGCCACAGTATGACTATGTGTATCCTGCGTGATAACCGTCACTATCCCTATCACCTGAAATCCCTTGGAGGCCACTTTGAACATTTGTTATGGCATGGATGCGATGTTCCTCTGTACTGTGTTCCGCGACGATCTGTTGTCGTTACACCCACACCGACGGTTTCACGCCATATGTTAATAGGACCTTTTTTTCATTTCGAGTCAGGAATCCATCCCTGCAGTTTGTCGGTTTTATTCATGTTCACCCTGTACAATATTTACACGTTTGTTATTACATTATAAAAAATGGTTCAAATGGCTCGGAGCACTATGGGACTTAACATCTGAGGTCATCAGTCCCCTAGGACTTAGAACTACTTAAACCTAACTAACCTAAGGACATCACACACATCCATGCCCGAGACAGGATTTGAATCTGCGACCGTAGCGGTCGCGCGGTTCCAGACTGAAGCGCCTAGAACCGCTCGGCCACTCCGGCCGGTTATTACACTATAATCTTTTTGTTTATTCTTTTGTTGTTAGGCGACGAACACCATTTTTGTGACACTGAATTACTGTTTTGTCCATTTACGGTTTGTGGTCTTATTAGTGCAGCTGTGCCATTATGGTTCAAATGGCTCTGAGCACTATGGGACTCAACTGCTGTGGTCATCAGTCCCCTAGAACTTAGAACTAATTAAACCTAACTAACCTAAGGACATCACACACATCCATGCCCGAGGCAGGATTCGAACCTGCGACCGTAGCGGTGTTGCGGTTCCAGACTGCAGCGCCTTTAACCGCACGGCCACTTCGGCCGGCTGTGCCATTATGTGAGACGTATTTAAGTGGTTTTCGCTCCCAATAAGTCCGACTTTCGTCCTTTTACGATCACATTTCGATTTAGCTCCTCACTTCTACAAGTCAATGTGTTTTGCTTTGGTTTGTTTAGAGTAGGCAGAGTTGCTAACTGTCGCTGCGGTGTACTCAAACACTACGAACAAAACAATATTAAACCACATGCAGACGCCACAAACCAAACAAAGGATGGACGTAAAGCACAGAGGGACTTTTGGCAACACTACATAGGGGAACAAACTAAACCGAAACACAGTGAACAGTAGAAGTGAGGTGCTAAGCCGAAAGATCGGGCATCCTGGGTACGCAAACCATCTAAGTACATCTCCAGGACTGCAGATAAGCACTAGCAAGACAACGAATCGTAAGTACAAATAAAGAGTAATTTAACTTCATGATACTTGGTCCACAAAAAAGTTGTGTCTTGGCTTACAGGAAAAGAATAACAAAAAATCGTTTTGTAGTAGCAACTTTGTAATAATTATATAACGCAGTTATCATACATAAAAACGAACACGTATTACAGGCTACTGAAGATGCTTCACAATTTAAAAAAAGAGCTAAACGCGTTTGGCACAATAAAATCAGCTTTTCATTTAGTTGCATCAGAACAGTGGTTCCGAACCTTTCTTAGACTATTACCCCTGATTGCAATCAGACATTAGCTAGTAACCCCCTCCCCCTTCCTACCGCAATCTGTTGCCCTCCCCTCCCATGCACTATGAGAGATGAATGATATTTAGTTTGTGTGTGTGTGTGTGTGTATGTGTGTGTGTGTGTGTGTGTCTGTGTTGCAAGTGTTACGACGAATGACAAAGAAAATCGTGGTGCGTCGCAAGTGCTAGCCACAACTATTTCTCAGGAAAGAAAGCTAACTACCAACAATGAGAGTACACACTTGTCACAAAATATGCTTCCACTGCATTACTCCTCTCCACTACGGCACGTGCTTGACCTGCACACTGCAACCTCATTTAAAATCAAACAAGTTCAGATGAGTGCACTATACTTACTGTTCGTAAGTCACTTCATTGCTGAACTTCTTAATTTTGAACTGACGGAAATTACACGACCTCAGGCTGTTGATGCTTTGAGTCTGACCAAGGCCACTGATAGAACTAATAATAACAATAATAATAAAATAATAACGATAACAATATTGTGTACAACACTGTTGTAGCCCTTATGTAGTTACTCCTGTCTCTTGCTGACAAGTAATTCATTTATTTTGTAACCTCCCCACAAAAAGTGTAACCACCCAACATATAAACTAATTATACTAATTATATATATATAATTCACATTCAGCGTATCCTCCCAACAGTTTATTATTCTGTAACCTGGCAATAATAACGTGTCAAACCTCTCAATAAAATTGTGGGTCACTTATAACCTTTCAATAATTAACTGACTGTGAACCTCAACTCGTAAATTTGGACGTCAGCAGTGCTGCGTCATGGCCCTGAAAGATCATTCTGAATAAATTGAAAATTCTTACCTCAATAAGGTCGCCGGATAACGCATATATATCTGCTCGTATAAGAAATTTTTCTGGCACAGCCCAGTGCAATGCTGGCCGATAGATTTGTCATGTATAAAAAGAAACAACTGATTTTTCTTTACAACAATCAGGATGACCATAGATTGGAGAAATTAGTAAAATCTTTAAATTGAGATGAATGATTGTCAAAAAGTTAATTTTTATAAGAAAGATTATTATTAAGAGATTTTTTAAAAAAACACTTACAAGGGACTTGATATAACAATAACACATATGCGCGAGGCTGCTTTTACCTTATACTACAACGCTCAGGCACCGCCATCGCTCCCCACGACCGGCCCAGCCAACTCGATACACACGACTGCTAGCTACTCCTTACTCCTACTGCTACAGACACTGCTCTTACTGCAAACAACACTGCTCTCTGGTCTGAGATTCTCTTATAGCTTACATATCGCAGGCAGCGCGTGAGCAATCCATCGATATTACATCTGCTCAAGTGCGCCAGCACCAAATTCCTTAACCATGGACCTCTTACAATCTGTTTCGAAGCGAGTTGTAAAGCAATTTCTGGACTACTGCAGGTACTATCTTCAACTTCGAAGAGAAGTTTTCTTGAGATATTTAGCATTTGTTAGGTATGTGTTACAACACTTCTATCATCAGCGACGTATAGGACAAAGCACAACATGTGTATGTAGTGGGTGGACTATGTGAGGAACCTGTAACCTCCACCGCATTAACAATACTGAGAAAAAGCATTTATTGGTAACTTACATATTCAATATTAGAGTCTTACAAAATCATGATAACAGTAATGATCTTTTGAAAATATTTTAATTTCGTCACTGAAAGAAAATCGAATCGTTTAGTTTTTATCCCTCAGAAAATTTCAGTTTACCCCTTGTAGGGAAGCAGCCTACTCACGCCTTACAAAATTCACATCAGTCTTCCCATTGTGTGCCAGCCAGTCCGCTGTAACTAGCTCTGACGTCATAAATGTTGCGCAATACTTTAAAAATCAAGTAAATAACCTGAAACTTTTCTAGCATGTCAGGAGTAATACTAAATCAATATGTGTTGAATATCAGTTCAATAGCTTTAACCATTTTCGATATTTGGGTGTTTTTCTGTAAAAATCATTGGCGCACCAGAAAAGAGCTAGAAACTTAAAAATTTATATTTAGATTCCTTTTGCATAATAATTTAGTAGAAACAGTATTCTGGATCTCACAAATTAAAATTTTAGTTGAAATTCATTATGTTCTGGTCTTTGTCTTAGAAATTAAGGAAGCAACATAGATTAAGTAGGCGAATAAATAAAGATAGGATGTTTAAATTTAAGTAGAAGGGAGATCCGCTATAATCATTAAGATGTGAGAATTTTCTACTGAATAACTATAAAACTATAGCGATAGTGTATCTCCAAAGGCCAAGTTCAGAGCTCGTCTACTGCGTGTAGTGTAATTAAATTAGTTATCTCGCCCAAAATATTTGACTAAGCCATGTCAAACTTTTATTATGATGATCGCATATTTAAATTGAGAGCTTCATCGGCCATCAGCAAAGGAAGCAATGATTTATTCGATAACTTAAAGTGGTGCATTACTAGCCGAGTGGCTAGTCGGGAGAGCAGATTTGATCAGGCATTCCCTTAGCCGTCCGCACCGCGGCTTTATATGTAAGAATGCTGCGTGAGAAGGAAGAAGGCCCGAGTTCTCTCCAGACGCTGATTAGCGCACCACCTGTGCCGGGAGTCGCCTCGGATGCAGTAATAAGTTACTCGGGATATGTGTAACCATGGAATCGTTTTCGAGTGAAGTGTTAATTCTGGGATGTCTTTAATGATCTATCTGCAGTTTGCGTATGTTGTATTTTCACGTGCCGCCGCAGGACAGACATTCTACCATTACTAGTGTGGTGTTTGATGAACATTATCATCAAATTATGGCGAGCATTCACTTAAACATTTAATTTGAACAGTTACAGTGGCATCAGCGCATTAGACTCTGAACTGCTCTGGTAGTTGGATTGTGTGGATTCTTTTTGGTCTGTGACTTTCAGAGTATAGTGAACATTTTAGAGAGAATGGTTTTTGATTATGAATCCCAGACAATCTCCTAATGCCTCAGAGCTATAAGCTGTAGCTATAAATGTATTTCTCAGATGAAGTGGGCACTAGGAATTTTAATTACAGGCTTCACGTTTTGCTAATCACTTTCTGGTTGCCAATATTGTAGTTAGAGAGCCAGTGTTGAGAACGGCAAACAACAGCATTAAATAAATGATAGGAACATTAACAATTATTCCACCCGCCGCCCCACACCCTCAGGCGGTAACCACCCCCAAGTTGGGAACCACTGCATTAGACGAACGACATCATTGTTTCCACGGTTTTCACCATTCGTACTCCTCCTACTACACGCTCACCACTCATCGTCTCATTGTGCTGTGCAATCATGGGCTCCATGCAGCGCTAGTGGCTATTCACTGTGCGGGCCGCCGATAACCATACCTCTCCCCCTGCAGCACGGGCCTGGAGCTCATCGCCCCGGCCGCCCGCGGTCGATGCTGATCCGTTAAGCTTTGTTTATGCGCCTGCCGCTGTTTACGCAACACGCGGTCTATAGCGTAAGATCCCGCGCAGGCCGTACGTCTCCGGCAGCGGAGCCCGCTCGCTCTCACAAGTGGTTTTCGCCGTCTTCTCCGTCAGTGCAGTGATTTCGCGTGTACGGGGGGACACCAAAACAACAGTGTCACTGTTTATTTCACTGATTCTAAACGTAATTTACATTCTGTAATACATGAACGCTTTAGAGATCTTACATCATTCTGAAATATTTCGTGTATCAGCCGGCCGGGGAGGCCGAGCGGTTCTAGGCGCTATAGCCTGGAACCGCGCGACCGCTACGGTCGCAGGTTCGAATCCTGCCTCGGGCATGGTTGTGTGTGATGCCCTTAGGTTAGTTAGGTTTAAGTAGTTCTAAGTTCAAGGTGACTGATGACCTCTGAAGTCCCACAGTGCTCAGAGCCATTTGAACCATTCATGTATCATTATTGTACCGTGCACCCAAAAATTAAGCAAAAGAAAGAGCTACTAGTTTCATAGTGTTAGGGAATTACGGAACTAAAAGAAAGAAAATCGTTCAAATGGCTCTGAGCACTATGGGACTTAACATCTGTGGTCATCAGTCCCCAAGAACTTAGAACTACTTAAACCTAACTAACGTAAGGACATCACACACACATCCATGCCCGAGGCAGGATTCGAACCTGCGACCGTAGCGGTCAAGCGGTTTCAGACTGAAGCGCCGAGAGCCGCACGGCCACAGCGGCCGGCTCTAAAAGTAAGATTCAAGAGTGGCATTAAAAGACAAGGTGAAAGGATATTAATGACAAGATTCGCTGATGACATTGCTTTGGAAATTTGGAAATTTCTGGTAAGTTCTATGGGACCAAACTGCTGAGGTCATCGGTCCCTAAGCTTAAGCACTACTTAATCTAACTTAAACTAAATTATGGTAAGGACAACACAAATACACCCATGCCCGAGGGAGGACTCGAACCTCCGACGGGGAGAGCCGCATGAACC
The DNA here is from genome assembly GCF_023864345.2 of Schistocerca serialis cubense. Classification (NCBI taxonomy): domain Eukaryota; kingdom Metazoa; phylum Arthropoda; class Insecta; order Orthoptera; family Acrididae; genus Schistocerca; species Schistocerca serialis. Next base: position 1,187,715,785 of record NC_064638.1, read on the forward strand.
GTGAAAAGACGCCCAAGACCGCACGGGTACCCCGCGCGGCCCATGACATTGGTATCCTCATTGAAAGTGAAGACCATTACAGGAACTTTTGAATGGAATGAACGGTCTGACGAGTACAGAATACGGATTAAGAGTAAATCGAAGAAAGACTAAAGTAATGAGAAGTGGCAGAAATGAGAAAATCGAGAAACTTTACGTGAGAATTGGTAATCACGAAGTAGATGAAGCTATGGAGTTCTGCAACCTAGGCAGAAAAATAAACCATGACGGATGGAATAAGGAGGATATCAAAAGCACAGAAGCACTGGCCGGGAGACATCTACCAGTATCGAAAACACGTCTCAATTTGAGGAAGAAATTTCTTAGAAAGTACGTTTGGAACACTGTATGGTGTGATAGTGAGACATGTATTGTGGGAAAACCAGAATAGAAGAGAATCCAAACGCATGCGATGTAATGCTACAGAAGAATACTGAAAATGAGGCGGATCGCTAAGGTAAGTAATGAAGAGGTACTCCGCAGAATCAACGAGGAAAGCAATATATGGAAAACAATGACAAGAAGAAAAGACAGAATGATAAGATATGTGGTAAGATATCAGGAAATGACCTTCATAATACTAGAAGGAGCAGTAGAGGGAAAAATACTGTAGAGAAAAACAGAGATTGGGTTATATCCAGCAAATGACTGAGGAAAAAAAGTGTAACAGACATGCAGTCTTTCTCCCCTGCTCATCATATACATCGAAGAAGCAATTACAGGAATGGAAGAAAGCTTCAACGGTGAGATTAAAGTTCAATGTGAAATGATTACAATGATAGATTCGCTGATGCCAGAGCTATCCTTAGCATCATTGAGGAAGAATTACAGGAACTCTTGAATGAACAGTCAAAGTAGAAATTAACTGAACAGGCATTGTTTTTTTTTACTGTCTATAATTTCTAACTGGTTGAGTTTTGACCCCATTTCCTCACACAGAGGAAAGGGGGACAAAACTTTGCCAGTTATCAATTGTATAAATTAAAAAATAAACATGTGTTTATCCCCACACCTAAAAATTTAATGAGCAAACCCAGTTCAGTTATTAACCTCTTTTAGATGATATTAAAAATCCTAGATAGAAGTATGGGCGTCAGTTCATCGGTAGATAAAAAGTTCTAGGTGATGCATAACGTTATTCCTAGGTATGTTTAGTCATATTAGTGTTATTGCAGAATAGTGTAATTCCATACGTAATTTGTCAAAAAAATGGTCACTGAAGTAATTTTACATTAAGCCAAGGATCGATACTTTAAGAAGTTGAGATGTTTATCTTTGCCTTACCATTATGTTTATCTTTGCTTCAACATCTTTGGAATTAGTAATATACTTTAAAATGGGCTTATAACTCGGATTCTAGGTTGTGCAGTAACCATAATAAAATTTGTGAAACACGGCAAAAACAGTGTTCGTTTAGTTAATTTACAATGTTTCACCAAGAACCCACAGCTGATTGAATTAAAATGAAAAAAAGTCGATATTATTGAGAAGCAGCAGAAAGAGATTACTGATTAAACAAAATAAGGGACGACGAAGTAGATATCCTTCCGCTTGAATTTTTTCAGTATGAGAACTGTGAAGGAGCGATCTTGTTTACTTGCTAAAAACACTCAACAGACTCGATCGCATAAAATATTTCTTAATTTAAGACAACCAGCTTCGACAGACTTTCATGTCATCTTCAGGTCTTAAAAATTTTTAAGACCTGTCGATGAGATTCAGATGAAAAAGGTTAAAAGCTTTATACTCTGAAAACTATGTAATAAATTCAATTGGGAATGGAATACAACAGAACTGCTGAAACAAACTCTTGCTAACAGAGCGACTATGGCAAGAAGTACAGCCGTTCGACAAAAATTTAGAAACATCGCGAATAATACATGCTTTTGGACATAAAGGCAGTTATGTAATTCTGTAGGCTTTCGTGGCAGTTGTCACTGAAGTTAAAATTTGCTGGGTTATTAGGCCGCGTCTTATTTCTACTAAAATGATCAACGTTTCGACCCCTCTGCTGGGATCTTCCTCAGGATCTTCTGGTGTCTACTACTGCTAGAACACTGCCAGAGACGAGTGTCGCGTCCTCTTATAAAGGGGAGTTTCCTCTCGTTCGTGCTGCAGATAACGGAATTAGAATGTGGGCAAATTGTTGGTGCTCGTATGGTCGGTCTTTCCGTAACTAAGAGAGCAGAAGTGTTCCGCGTTTGAAGTGGAACCGTATCGAAGATTAATACTGCTGTAAGTAGGCTGTTTAGGTTTTTATGTTGGTAACGCCACGTAGCGCTCTGTATGAAAACCACTGACTGTGCTGTGTGCAGTCTGTGGCTGGTTGGCATTGTTGGAATATTCGCTTGTGTAGTGTTGGGCAGTTGGATGTGAACGAAGCGTTGAACAGTTGGAGGTGAGCCGCCAGCAGTGGTGGATGTGGAGAGTTTACTATAAGCGGACAATCTGGACGTGTGTCCTCCAGAAAAAGGAAATTTGTAAAGGTGGTTGTCATGAATTGATAGATATATATGATGACTTTTGAACATTATTAAGGTAAATACAAGCAAAATAGCTGATAGAATGAAATTTTCACTCTACAACGGTGTGTGCGCTGTTATGAAACTTCCTGGCAGATTAAAACTGTGTGCCGGAGCGAGACTCGAACTCGGGACCTCTGCCTTTCGCGGGCAAATGCTCTACCGACTGAGCTACCCAAGCACAACTCACGCCCCGTCCTCACAGCTTTAATTCCGCCAGTGTGAGTTGTACATGGGTAGCTCAGTCGGTAGAGCCCTTGCCCGCGAAAGGCAAAGGTCCCGAGTTCGACTCTCGGTCCGGCACACAGTTTTAATCTGCCAGGAAGTTTCATATCAGCGCACACTCCGCTGTAGAGTGAAAATTTCATTCTAGAAACATCCCCCAGGCTGTGGCTAAGCCATGTCTCCGCAATATCCTTTCTTCCAGGAGTGCTAGTTCTACGAGGTTCGCAGGAGAGCTTCTGTGAAGTTTGGAAGGTAGGAGACGAGGTACTGGCGGAATTAAAGCTGTGAGGACGGGGCGTGAGTTGTGCTTGGGTAGCTCAGTCGGTAGAGCGCTTGTCCGCGAAAGGCAAAGGTTCCGAGTTCGAGTCTCGGTCCGGCACACAGTTTCAATCTGCCAGGAAGTATCAAAATAGCTGATGACTGTCGAAGTAGAGAGGATATAAAAAGTAGACTGGCAATGGCAAGGAAAGCGTTTCTGAAGAAGAGAAATTTGTTAACATCGAGTATAGATTTAAGTGTCAGGAAGCCTTTTCTGAAAGTATTTGTATGGAGTGTAGCCATGTATGGAAGTGAAACGTGGACGATAAATAGTTCAGACAAAAAGAGCATAGTAGCTTTCTAAATGTGGTGCTACAGAAGAATGCTGAAGATTAGATGGGTAGATCAAATAATTAAAGAGGAGGTATTGAATAGAATTGGGGAGAAGAGAAATTTGTTGCATAACTTGACTAGAAGAAGGGATAGGTTGGTAGGGCATATTCTGAGGCATCAAGGGGTCACCAATTTAGTATTGGAGGGAAGCGCGGAGGGTAAAAATCGTAGAGGGAGACCAATAGATGAATACACTAAACAGATTCAGAAGGATGTAATATGCAGTTGGTACTGGGAGATGAAGAAGCTTGCACAGGATAGAGTAGCATGGAGAGCTGCATAAAACCAGTCTCAGGACTGAAGACCACAACAACAACAACATTGTTTGTTCTCTATCAGAAACTTTCGTTTGCTAACTATGCCTATCAGTAGTTAGTGCCTTCAGTAGAATCTGTTATTTAGCTGGCAGTATTGGCACTCGCTGTATTGCAGTAGTTAGAGTAACAAGGATTTTTGTGAGGTAAGTGATTCATGAAAGGTATGGGTTATTGTTAGTCAGGGCCGTTCTTTTGTAGGGATTTTTGAAAGTCAGATTGCGTTGCGCTGAAACTATTGTGTGTCAGTTTAGTGATGATCAGAATAAGTAAAGAGAAAACTGTTTGAGTACGTTGAGTTGTGCTCAGCTGTTTGAAAATCAAATAACGTAGTTTACCAGCACAGTTATTCATTATATTTCTAAGGGGAGGTTTCACTGCATACAGGGAGAGTGGAAAAACATCATCCGCTGTCAGAATGTTGAATGTTCGCGACATGTCACTGAAAAGGACCGTGACGAAAAATAAGACATCGACAGCTGCAAAATTCACTGCAGAACTGAATGTTGCCCTAGCGAATCCCGTCAGCTCAAAAACAACACTAAGTGAGCCCCAGAATCAGGGAATTTCAGGGCTAGCTGGAGTTCCAAACCCACTAATCAGAGATGCAAATACCCGTAACAAGAAAACGCTGTGCCGAAGCCGCAGAACCTTGACTACGGAGCCATGGATGAATGTCATTGGGTCTGATGAGTGTTGTTTCGCAATGTTTCCAAATTCTGGCCGAATCTGCGTCTCAAGAGTGATACGTGGAGCGGGTTTGGTTATGATTTGGGCAGCCGTATCATGGTAATCAATGGACCCCATAGTTACTCTGCAAGGTTCGCCGATATTTCCAAGGATTATGTGACCTTTTGGCTGATCAGGTCAATCCCCATGGTACAATATTTGTTCCCCAAAACTGATGCAGAGTTCCAAGACTACAGAGCCTCTGTTCGTACAGTTCGCATCGTCCAGGACTGGTTTTGTGGGTACGAGGATGAATTGTCACATCTCCCACTGTCTCCATAATCACCAAATGTCAAGAGCCTTCGTGATCTACTTTGGAAAGAAGGATGCGTTATCGCTATCGAGCTCCATCATGGTTACCTGAAGTTCCTACTATTTTATAGGAAGAGTAGTGTAACATTCGCTTGGAAACCATGCAAGACATATATTTATCCATTCCGAGACGGCTGGAAGCTGTTTTGAATACAGACGTTTCCCTACATTGTATTAGGCTATATTAACGACATATGAGACAATCTGAGTAGCCGTCTTAGACCCATTGCAGATGATGCTGTCATTTACCGTCTTGTAAAGCCATCGAATGATCAAAACGACATGCAAAAGGATTTAGATAAGATATCTGTATGGTGCGAAAAGTGGCAATTGACCCTGAATAAGGAAGAGTGTGAAGTTATTCATATGAGTACTAAAAGAAATCAGCTAAATTTCGATTATGCGGTAAGTCACACAAATCTGAAGGCTGTATATTCAACTAAATACTTAGGGATTACAATTACAAATAACCTAAATTGGAACGATCACATAGATAATATTGTGGGTAGAGCAAACCAAAGACTGCGATTCATTGGCAGAACAATTAGAAGGTGCAACAGGTCTACTAAAGAGACTGCTTACACCACGCTTGTCCGCCCTGTTCTGGAGTACTGCTGTGCGGCGTGGGATCCGCATCAGGTGGGACTGACGGATGACATCGAAAAAGTTCAAAGAAGGGCAGCTTGTTTTGTATTATCGCGAAGTAGGGGAGATAGTGTCACAGACATGATACGCGGATTGGAGTGGCAATCATTAAAACAAAGGTGTTTTACGTTGCGGCGGGGTTTTCTCATGAAATTTCAATCACCAGTTTTCTCCTCCGATTGCGAAAACATTCTGTTGGCACCCACCTACATAGGGAGAAATGATCATCACGATAAAATAAGAGAAATCAGGGCTCTCACAGAAAAATTTAAGTGCTCGTTTTACCTGCGTGCCGTTCGAGAGTGGAACGGTAGAGAGACAGCTTGAAGGTGGTTCGTTGAACCCTCTGCCAGGCACTTTATTGTGAGTAGCAGAGTAATCACGTAGATGTAGATGAGGCTTGGTAATGAGTTGAGTTTTTGGTGTTTCGATATTTTTATCCAACACTAGTTGGGGATGCATAAAAAAAGATCTGGCATACTTCGCTTATATTCGCCTCACAATGTTATCTTGTACCATATTTTAGTAGAACCCATTAAGTGAAATTAAAGTTTTCCGCGTCCACAAGCACGTAATCAGAATTATTTGTGGCTTGATATCAAGAACGTCTTACACAGCCCTGTTTAGTGAACTGGATGTGTTAATTCTGTTTCCCAGTATAAATATTCATTAATGAAGTTTGTCATATTTTAATACTCCTTAATCAGTGTATATCACCTGACAAACGCTTAGGTTCAAGTGCTGCAACTAAGAACAATTGAAATAAAAAGTATCTGATTCAAATGAAGATCTGAACAACTTCTTGTCTGCTCTAAATGTTGGGCGAAAGTTACTGAAGTGTCACGATTATGCTACATGGTTCTTTTTTGCAGGAGGTTGTTCGAATAAAGGCTGTATTTTTATGCTTCTCATGCAAATACCGCTCTTTATATACTTTGAGACCACCCATTTTTGATGCAAATGGGCTGAAATTGAAGAAACTCGGGCTCAACAATCTTTCTTCGCACATAAAGTCCACGAATGCATTAAGGAGGGCTAAATGTGATACTAGCGCGTAATCTGCCTTGCACACATCGCACATATACAGAGTGTAAATTTTAAGTTGACAATCCAGAATAACTCGTAAAATAAATTTCACACGAAATAATTTGTAGAATCCAAAGTTGATTATTTTCGAGGGGGGACATCTGGTGCTAAAATTAGCCCTCTGGGGGCGGGGCGGGAGGCAACTTTAAAATTTCAAATGGGAACCCCCATTTTTAATGCAGAATTAGATTCTACATAAAAACTACGTACATTTTGTCTTAAACATTTGTTTTGATTCTTGGTAGTTGGCGTCGTAATTCAAGAAAATCCATGTCCTCATTTTTACTTGGAAATTGGTTATGGATAAATAAAAAATACTTATTTACTTCGTAAATTTTGATTCGCTAAAACCAAACTCTCTCTCTGTCTCCATAGGGTAGGGTTTGAGAGAGAGGAATTTGAGTTTTACAAATGTTGACCCAAATATTAATTTTTCCCGCAGATTCGGATAAGTTTTGTTTATTTCCTGGTCATGTGGTCACACAATTTTTAATTATCAAACAAATCATCTGACTAGCTAACTAACCAACCAATCATCCTACTTACTAACGAGTGAACTACTCATTAACTAAAAAAATTACTCACCAACATATTTTTTTATTAGATTAGGAGTAATCACTCTTGTTTGTCGAGTCAACATTTGTAAAACTCTAATTCCTCTCTCTCAAACCCCACCCTATGGGGAGAGAGGGAGAGTTTTGGTTTAAGCGAATCAAAATTTACGAAGTAAATAAGTATTTTTTATTTATCCGTAACCATTTTCCACACAAAAATGAGAACATAGATTTTCTTGAATTACAGCGCCAACTACCAAGAATCAAAACAAATGTTTAAGACAAAAGTACGTAGTTTGTTATGTATAATCTGATACTGCAATAAATCCTCAGCCCACAGGCGTTACTGGATGCGGATATGGAGGGGCATGTGGTCAGCACATCGCTCTCCCGACCGTGTGTGAGTTTACGAGACCAGAAATATCTCTCACATGACAGATTATAATGCAGTATCTGTGGTGTTAAGAAGAACTATGCTATGTTCCTTTGGACATGCTAGTATCGCTCTTCTTAAGGACAGAGGCATTGCAATATCGGATTTATCTGGATGCAGCGACTTTCAATTAAGGGGGGTAGGACGCCAAACGGGTCGACTTGGAGCAGGAGAGGCACCACAGGACATTTTAATTTCCACTGTCTATACTTTTACAAGTAAATTCATAAAACGTTTTTCAGCATGACCAGGAGGGATTCAGGATTCACACTCGTAGCAGCGGAAGTTCAAAAACATAACAATATAATTTTTTTTTACATGTGAAAATTCATCATTTTTTCACTTACTATTGGCTGCATTTGTTGCTATAGGTACACTTTTCTTCATAAGTAAGAGAGACTGTTCGATGAATTTTGCACAGCATACAAACCATACTTACAGGTGTCTGAAACTGTAGAATCTATTTAATTTATGAAAAAATGAATGAGCTGTTACGTTTTAAACTTTATATTTAGAAAAAAATCAAATTTTGTAGTTAATTATCTCAATTTTTACCACAGTTTGTAATAGATTTGGAAAATTCTAGAGTTTCATACACCTGTAAGTATGGTTTATATGATGTGCAAAATTCATCAAAGATTCTCTCTTACTTAAGAAAAATGTACCTACAGCAACAAATGCAGCCAATAGTAAGCGAAAAAATTATGAAATTTCACATTAAAAAAAATATTTTGTTATGTTTTTGAACTTCCACTGCTATGAGTGTGAATCCCGAATCCTTCCTGGTCATGCTGACAAACTTTTATGAATTTATTTGTAAAAGTATAGACAGTGGAAATTAAAATGTCCTGTGGTGCCTCTCCTGCACCAAGTCGGCCCGTTTGACGTCCTACCCCCCTTAAAATGCCCTCCCCTGTACGGGAACTACAAAATGTGTGTACGAGTGCAGATTGTGAGTCAGGAACGACGACAAATGGGACTTTTGTGTCTGACCGAGAGTCGTGCACGGGAAACCAAAGCGGTTAAGGCGATCGCTCGTGTAAAGCGGGAAACCTGGGTTCAAGTCCTCGTCCAGCACAAATTATCCATGTCGTCATTCCCCTATAAAGCAGATGGTTGTTCATATTCGCAACTGCGACTACATTTCATGTACGATAACAATGTAGGACAGACCGCAAGTGTAAAATACGACACTAACCTGTAAGTGATCAGTTCAGTGGTGGTGTTTCATAGACAGTCGTTGTGGGCCCTCGAGTTCTGCCACTAGTATGACGGTACTTCGCAATTTCCAGGGCAGAGTAAAATCCAGAATGTCGGCGAGAATTGCGCTGTTATATTTGTACGTGACCTCTGCCGTCTCCATCCGAGCGTTCTGTGCTGGAACGGAGCGGGGAAGGCAGCTACGGAAGCGTGGTCTGCTGAATGCGAAGCTATTCTTCCAAGGGCCCGTCCCAGACCTAATCGCATGTTCTCGCAATAATTGCTCCCAGTTCTGTACGTTTTGTTGCGATCCATGCACTAGTAATTAAGTTTATGGCACAAATAGCTTCCTCTTTTTCTTACTCTAATTTTCCTTTAAAAATTGTCCATGACAACCGACATCTCGATTATTCCCATTCCGCACTATGGTTTTCTTGACTCCGCCCATCGCCCAGGGTACAAAGCACATCACGGAGCTAGATGGTTGGCGAGTGTGACAAGGAAGTGAACACGATCAGTCGTCTTATGCTGTGTAAGCCAGGACAGTTCAGTAAATACACTACTGGCCATTAAAATTGCTACACCATGAAGAAATGCAGATGATAAACGGGTATTCATTGGACAAATATATTATACCAGAACTGACATGTGATTACATTTTCACGCAATTTGGGTGCATAGATCTTGAGAAATCAGTACCCAGAACAACCACCTCTGGCCGTAATAACGGCCTTGATACGCCTGGGGATTGAGTCAAACAGATCTTGGATGGCGTGTACAGGTACGGCTGCCTATGCAGCTTCGACACGATACCACAGTTCATCAAGAGTAGTGACTGGCGTATTGTGACGAGCCAGTTGCTCGGTCACTATTGACCAGACGTTTTCAGTTGGTGAGAGATCTGGAGAATGTGCTGGCCAGGACAGCAGTCGAACATTTTTTGTATCCAGAAAGGCCCGTACAGGACCTGCAACATGCGGCCGTGCATTATCCTGCTGAAATTTAGGGTTTCGCAGGGATCGAATGAAGGGTACAGCTACGGGTCGTAATACATCTGAAATGTAACGTCCACTGTTCAAAGTGCCGTCAATGCGAACAAGAGGTGACCGAGACTTGAAACCAATGGCACCCCATACCATCACGCCGGGTGATACGCCAGTATGGCGATGAAGAATACACGCTTCCAATGTGCGTCCACCGCGATGTCGCCAAACACGGATGCGACCATCATGACGCTGTAAACAGAACTTGGTTTCATCCGAAAAACTGACGTTCGTGCACCCAGGTTCGTCGTTGAGTACACCATCGCAGGCGCTCCTGTCTGTGATGCAGCGTCAAGGGTAACCGCAGCCGTGGTATCCGAGCGGATAGTCCATGCTGCTGCAATCGTCGTCGAACTGTTCGTGCAGATGGTGGTTTTCTAGCAAACGTACCCATCTGTTGACTCTGGGATCGTGACGTGTCTGCTCGATCCGTGACAGCCATGCGGATAAGATGCCTGTCATCTCGACTGCTAGTGATACGAGGCCGTTGGGATCCAGCACGACGTTCCGTATTACCCTCCCGAACCCACCGATTCCATATTCCGCTAACAGTCATTGGATCTCGACCAACGCGAGCAGCAATGTCGCGATACGATCAACCACAATCGCGATAGGTTACAATCCGACCTTTATCAAAGTCGGAAGCGTGATGGTACGCACAACAACGTTTCAGCAGGCAACGCCGGTCAACTGCTGTTTCTGTATGAGAAATCGGTTGGAAACTTTCCTCATGTCAGCACGTTGTAGGTGTTGCCACCGGCGCCAACCTTGTGGGAATGCTCTGAAAAGCTAATCATTTGCATATCACATCATCTTCTTCCTGTCGGTTAAATTTCGCGTCTGTTGCACGTCATCTTCGTGGTGTAGCAATTTTAATGGCCAGTAATGTAGTAACCTTGGAGTCGACGGTAGCACGAGGAAGACAGCTACACGCTTACAAGTGTTATCGCCGAAGTTAACAAGCGGACGGCGATGCTATTCACACAGTCTGTGCCATGAAGCAGCAAGAGTTTGAAGTTTGTTTCAGAGATGGCTAAAGATGGCTGTGCACGACAGTATTGTACAAGACATTGGATACCTCCTAATATCGGGTCGGATCTCCTTTCGCCCGGAACAGTGCAGCAGCTCGACGTGGCGTTGACTCAACAAGTCGTTGGAAGTCCCCTGCAGAAATATTCACCCATGTTGCCTCCATAGCCGTCCATAATTGCGAAAGTGTTGCTGGTGCACGATGTTGTGTCCGAACTGACCTCTCGATTTTGTCCCACATCTGCTCGATGGCATTCATGTCGGGCGATCTGGGTGGCCAAATCATCCCCTCGAATTGCCCAGAATGTACGAGGGCAGTTCAATAAGTAATGCAACACTTTTTTTTCTGAAACAGGGGTTGTTTTATTCAGCATTGAAATACACCAGGTTATTGCCCAATCTTTTAGCTACACAACACTATTTTTCAACGTAATCTCCATTCAATGCTACGGCCTTACGCCACCTTGAAATGAGGGCCTGTATGCCTGCACGGTACCATTCCACTGGTCGATGTCGGAGCCAACGTCGTACTGCATCAATAACTTCTTCATCATCCGCGTAGTGCCTCCCACGGATTGCGTCCTTCATTGGGCCAAACATATGGAAATCCGACGGTGCGAGATCGGGGCTGTAGGTTGCATGAGGAAGAACAGTCCACTGAAGTTTTGTGAGCTCCTCTCGGGTGCGAAGACTTGTGTGAGGTCTTGCGTTGTCATGAAGAAGGAGAAGTTCGTTCAGATTTTTGTGCCTACGAACACGCTGAAATCGTTTCTTCAATTTCTGAAGAGTAGCACAATACACTTCAGAGTTGATCGTTTGACCATGGGGAAGGACATCGAACAGAATAACCCCTTCAGCGTCGCAGAAGACTGTAACCATGACTTTACCGGCTGAGGGTATGGCTTTAAACTTTTTCTTGGTAGGGGAGTGGGTGTAGCGCCACTCCATTGATTGCCGTTTTGTTTCAGGTTCGAAGTGATGAACCCATGTTTCATCGCCTGTAACAGTCTTTGACAAGAAATTGTCACCCTCAGTCACATGACGAGCAAGCAATTCCGCACAGATGGTTCTCCTTTGCTCTTTATGGTGTTCGGTTAGACAACGAGGGACCCAGCGGGAACAAACCTTTGAATATCCCAACTGGTGAACAATTGTGACAGCACTATCAACAGAGATGTCAAGTTGAGCACTGAGTTGTTTGATGGTGATCCGTCGATCATCTCGAACGAGTGTGTTCGCACGCTCCGCCATTGCAGGAGTCACAGCTGTGCACGGCCGGCCCGCACGCGGGAGATCAGACAGTCTTGCTTGACCTTGCGGCGATGATGACACACGCTTTGCCCAACGACTCACCGTGCTTTTGTCCACTGCCAGATCACCGTAGACATTCTGCAAGCGCCTATGAATATCTGAGATGCCTTGCTTTTCCGCCAAAAGAAACTCGATCACTGCCCGTTGTTTGCAACGCACATCCGTTACAGACGCCATTTTAACAGCTTCGTACAGCGCTGCCACCAGTCGGAAGTCAATGAAACTATACGAGACGAAGCGGGAATGTTTGAAAATATTCCACAAGAAATTTCCGGTTTTTTCAACCAAAATTGGCCGAGAAAAAAATGTGTTGCATTACTTATTGAACTGCCCTCGTACTTCAAACCAGTTCTGAGCAATTATGGCTCGGCGACAGGATATCGTTGTTTGGGAATATGAAGTGCATGAATGGCTGCAAATGGTCTCCAAGTAGCCATCAGCGTAGCCATCAGCTTGCGCAGTGCTTTGTTGACAACTTGGGTCCACGGCTTCGGGAGCCCGCTCCACTCTCGAACCCTACCATCAGCTCTTACCAGCTGAAATCAGGACTCATCTGACCAGGCCATAGTTGTCCAATATCTGGTCACGAGTCCAGGAGAGGCGCCTCAGGCGATGTCGTGCTGTTAGCAAAGGCACTCGCGTCAGTCGTCTGCTTCCGCAGCCCATTAACGAATAATTTTGCCTCACTATCCAATCGGACACATTCGTCGTACGTTCCACGTTGATTTATGCGGTTATTTCACTCATTTTTGGTTGTGTGTTAGCTCTGACAACTCTACGCGAACGCTGCTGCTCTCACGATTGTTAAGTGAAGACCATCGGCCACTGTGTTGTCCGTGATGACGATGATTGGTTTGTGGGGCGCTCAACTGCGCGGTGTCCGCAGCTCGTGGTCTCGCGGTCGCGTTCTCGCTTCTCGAGCACGTGGTCCCGGGTTCGATTATCGATGGGGTTAGGGATTTTCACATGTCTCGGGATGACTTGGTGTTTGTGTTGCTCTCTCATCATTTCATCATCATTCATGGAAGTGGCGAGATTGGTCTGAGCAAAAGTTGGGAATTTGTACGGGCGCTGATAACCGCGCAGTTGAGCGCCTCGCAAACCAAACATCATCATCATCATCAACTGCGTGGTCACAAGCGCCCGTACAAAGTCAGAGTTTTTACACAGTCCAATATTTACAAAAATTTACAATAGCCACTGTTACGGATGATGATGACGATGAAATGATGAGGACAACACAAACACCCAGTCCCCGGGCATAGATAATCCCCAACTCGGCCGGGAATCGAACCCGGGACCCCGTGATCCAGAGGCAGCAAAGCCAGCCAGTAGACCACGAGCTGCGGACAGCGTTGTCCGTGATGAGAGGTAATATCTGAAATTTGGTACTCTCGGTACACTCTTGACAATGTAGATGTCGGAATACTGAATTCCCATTTCGGAAATGGAATGTGTCATGTACCTAGCTCTCACTACCATTCGCGTATAAAGTCTTAATTCCCGGCCATGGTCAAGTCAGAATCCTTTCCAAATCAATCAGCTGAGTACAAATGACTGCTCCGGAAATGCATTGCTCTTTTATACCTTACGTACGCGATAATACCGGCATTTGTATATATGCATATTCTATCCTACAGACTTTGTGACCTCAGTGTACGGCTGTCGTTATTGAATAGCTGTACAGTATCGAGGTGCGAGCATTTTGAGGTGAGCAAGTAGTTGCGCCACTTCTATCGAAGCTGTTAACATCACAATGTTTGAAATTAGCTGTACTGAAGGGATTATGATCTAGGTTACTGCAGAGAGCGTATTGGAACATCATTCAAAAGGATGCTGTGTGTCTGAGCCCTTCATCTACTGTTCGCAGGTAAGAGCTGTTGTTTTAATTACTTTGTAGTCACTATCTTTTCATTTTTAGAGCTGTTGTTCGAATCACTTTTTAATAGTTTCCAGTTCTTAGCTGGGTTGGTACAGCAAAGAGTATGTATGATATGAAGAAACAGGGAGATGTGCTTGGCGTGCTAAAATTTTTCATTATTTCTCAATGACGCGTTTTACCTTTATTTAGGCATCTACAGATTGGCTGATATTTGGTAGCAATGGGGATACGACACGTAAAATGGTCCGGTAGGTAAATGCCCCCTGTCAAAGGTTTGCCGTAAACTTTAACGGAAGGTCTGACACCGTTTGGTGTCTATTGAACTGTGCCACAAGCCGTAATAAGGACACCGCGCAGCCTTTTTAAAGCTGCGACAAAGGGTATTCACCTGCTTGGATATTTTATGCATCGTGTCTCGTGTATCCAAATATCAGCCAATTCGAAGATGCCTAAATAAAGGTAAAACGCGTCATTGAGAAATATGAAAAAATTTAACGCGCAACCAAGACTGCTTTGTTTATTCATATTTTTAACTGTTACCTGCTCACGTATAGATTGAGCGTGTCACTATAAGCAACGGTGCAGATTGACCGATAATTCTTCTTCTATAAGTAGTTTCGAGGTAATGTTAAAATATTAAACGAGAAGCACTTCCTATGTTCTGTAAAATTATATTTATTTGGTCAGGAAGCGGCTTTTGACTTCTTAATCCGTCTTTAGGTAACAACTGAATCTTGCAACCACATTCAGTTGTAATAATAACAGTTGTAATAATGACATTTGAGTTACACTGATATTATTTACGCAACAGACACAAAAGTAATGACATGTAGAGTGTTTGTATAGCAAAGTATTACAGTTTTTGTCATGCAGTAATAATTACGTCAACAAAAAAGGAAAGTTTTTTTCTGTATAGGTGCATTTAACAAAAGATGAAAAAGAATTTTGGATTTACAATTTCAGTCTGTCATTTGTAACTAAAACTTAATTTAAAAGAGGGTAAAAAAGGAAACTGATCATTTAATATGAAGCTTCCATGCTGCTTTATATGTCTGTTGATTTCCACTATATCCAGTAGGGTCACCTTTCTATTTTTCTTGACAGAAAGTAGACCTTCACATTCTGCGTCATAGGAGTGATTTATTGGTGAAAGAGGACCGGCAAAGATTAAATATTTCTTTCTTAATCTACAGTTTCTCTGATGTTCACATGGCATAATTGCCATAACTCTGCCTGACTGACCAGTATGCACCTTCCCACAGTGCTTTGCGATTAATTTAAACGCAGTTAAATTAAGTTCTTTTTATGCTACAGCATTTAAGTTTCTGCCAGAGGACGGAAGTTGTTACTGGTAATTTATCGTGCTTAAAAGGCACAACGATAGTGCGCTGAATCTCTTCTTTAATTAATTGAATATTATTAGTCTGTGTTCAGACCAATAATTTTTAGTGAAATCTGAAAGGTAGCTATTTGTCTATAACAGACTGAACAGATGATTCGATATAGCTGTCAAGAATTTGAAGAATTGCATGTTTGCTGATGCGAAACACGGAATTCTTCTATTTGTGTATAATTTTAAAGCTTGACTCTCTTATCGGGTTTAAGTGCTTAAGTATTCAGTAATAGTTATTACGAATTACACGTATGGCAAAACATCCATTTCAAAATTTTATATTTTCTGAAAATAACTGGAACTGTGAGTAATCCTACTGATTTATAACTGTGGAAAAGTAAACAGGCTGTTAGATTCTCTTGGAAAATAAAAATGAATTTTGAGGGAAATGTTATTTCTGATTGAGCAAATCCACCAGCACGCTACGTTTTCTAATTGCCCCTTTCTCTAACAACACTGTGGACGCTGTATACATACTGCCAATAACGCTTAGTACCTGGGAAAATGACATTTTTTCTCTTACTTTATGACGCCAATAATGACAAACACATTTCAAAATACAGTTACCAATTTCGATTAACCAACGCTAATCATCAAAATATCTACAGATAATGAAGAGAAGACAACTAGACTCATTGCACAATGAATAAAAACTTTGTAGTGACGAGACAAGAATAAAATTGTACGTTAATACACTTGTTGCAAGCGTGTACCTCATATACATTTCTACAAACGAGTATAATATGCAACTAATTATTTTCCTCCTTCATTACATTACTTCCGGATGTTAGCTATTGCTCCTCACGAATAATTATCATGGCAAAGACTAACACAAAACAACCACCCAACACAGTAGTACAAGTTTATACATCTGTATCAAGCCAACCTGAGGAGTCCTTCCACATTTCTTATCATTCCACTTAATTTTCAGCATTTTCTGTAACACAACGTATTAACCGCTCCGACTTCCTTTTTATTTTTTTATGCCCCAATCCGTAAGTAGTGTTGAAACTTCATTATCGTTGACCATCAGATGCTTATGTTTATGCTCAGTGCTACCGGTTTCTATAAGCAGACCATTATCTAGCCAAAGCAAAGCGTAGGTAATGTAGAGACAAACTATTGAAGAACGCGATGTACACCTTGAGTAATCATCTTTTACTACGAACGCAAATGTTTAATATGACAACTTTTATTAAACACTACCGTTGATTACTATTCATTACGTTATTTGCAAGCGTAATCAGCGACACTACTAGTATTACTTGAGTATACAAAAGAAATGTTTATTTGCCGTATAAACACAGTTATATTGACAGTCTTTTCATAATTACAAAGAGAATTAAACGTACAGCATGACTCAATAAAATGTGAAGTTCAGGCACAAATGTTTACAAAATACCAGAGAAAGTAACTATGTGTGTAATTAAAATCTGATAATCTCTGGCTGTTGAAAACATTTACGACATAAAACTGAAGATGAAAGACTGTAAATTACTTAACTGTGACTAGATAGTCCGTGTTTACATTTCGTCAACTATGTCATGGAGCGTTTCAGTCATTCTCTAAACACCCTTCGTAATTGTAATTCAGTTACAATAGCTTTTTCAATTTAGTTCATATGTAGATTATTTATATATAAGCGGTTGCGTCTGGCAGACCAGTCCACAAGACTGAAATCTTATTTCACGTGAGTTCCACTGCAGTCCCGGTTCAGTTCATGTTAGCAAATGAGTGCACGAATCATGCCAAAGTTGATTTTAAAATACATTAAAAAGACTACTGATTGCAATAAAATAACATTTGCAATGGTAACCGGTTTCGGTCAAAGTATGACCATCTTCAGACCATTTACACCATGATGGGAGGCGCTGGCAGTGGACGGAGCAGATATCTAGGCTCCACGAGCGTCAACTGCTGCCCCGTTCACCGCCAACGCCTGCTATCATGATACAAATGGTCTGAAGATGGTCGCATTCGGACCAATACCTGTTACCGTTGCAAATTAATATATTATTGCGGTCAAGACCGTTTGTAACACAACTAGACCGCTGATTTTCTCCACTAGAAATGTTCTCAAAAATTACTAAAGTTGAGTTGTTTTGTGAAAACTCAGCCAAAAATCTTGAAGTTATTAGATGGAGTTTGTGAACATGTTTGATGCGTGCGTCTTTTCATTTGGAATATCATCCATATCAAATATTACAACTCAGGACTACGTTACTGCAACGAACAAAGTCAGTTGTCTTCAATAACTGAACGTACGAGGGGGTGGACAAAAATTCAGAAACACAATAAATTACCGTCCCTAACACCGTGTAGGAAACCCGTTGTCATCCAGAACAGCATCTAGTCATTTTGGAATGGATAAATACAAGTCCTCTATGGTTTATAAAAGGGAATCTTACACCATTATTCCTGCAAAATGGAGGCAAATTCACGGACCATTCCCTCGTAGTACACCGCAAAGTCTGAATGATATTGAGATCTGGTGACTGTGGGAGATGCCACAGTTCATCTTAGTGTTCACAAAACCAGTCATAGACGATGCGAGCTGTTTGAACAGAGCCGGCCTCTGTGGCCGAGCGGTTCTAGGCGCTTCAGTCCGGAACCGCGCTGCTGCTACGGCCGCAGGTTTGGATCCTGACACGGGTATGGATGTGTGCGATGTCCTTAGGTTAGTTAGGTTTAAGTAGTTCTAAGTCTAGGTGACTGATGACCTCAGATGTTAGGTAACATAGTGCTTGGAGCCATTTGGACCATTTGTTTGAACGGAGGCCCTATCGTCTTCGAGCACGGCGTCTCCACTGGTGTACAACCAATGTAGGATGCGATCGACCTGATCAGCCAAGATGGTCACGTAATCCGTGGCAGTAATGCAACTTGCAGAAAAGCCATGGGGCTCACGGAATACCAGGGTATGGCTGCCCAAATTATCACCGAATCCCAGTCATGTTTCAGCCTTGGGATGTAACCTCGGCCGTAAGTGGAAACACAGTGAAACAAGTCATATACGATCAAATGAATTCTTCTATTGCTCCACAGTCCAGTTTTTATGGCTTTGGCAGCCCATTTTTCGGATACTGCTATTTAGATCACTAATGTGTGGTGTATTGTATATTGTGTGTATTGAACTGGGGACCTAGAAACGACGGAGAGGCTTCGTCCCTGCCGTAACCGTCAGTACACAACCTCACAACAGGCTACAGCAGTCCACTCACCCCTCTGCCCCCGACACCGAACCCGGGGTTATTGTACGGTTCGGCCCCCAGTGGAAGGCCCCCCCCCCCCTCCTCACCCCGCGAACTTCTCATGCCAGACGAGTGTAACCCCAATGTTTGCGTGGTAGAGTAATTATGGTGTAGGCGTACGTGGAGACAGTGTTTGCGCAGCAATCGCCGACATAGTGTAACTGAGGCGGAACAAGGAGAACCAGCCCGCATTCGCCGAGGGAGATGGAAAACCGCCTTAGAAACCATCGACAGGCTGGCCGACACACCAGACTTCGACACTAATCCGCCTTCCTGCTCGGGAAGCAGCGCGTTACACCGCACGGCTAGCCGGGTGGGCTATGATTGGTTCTGATAATTCCCTGCTTATGGAGCGCCTTCCGTATTGATCTGGTGCCGACAGGGTTCGCCTGCTGTAGGCGTCTTACTTTCCGTCGTAATCCTCTCCAGTGACAGTCTGTCAGACAGTCTGTCAGACAGTCTGTCAACTCCCACCTCTCCCTATGACTTAGCTGATGATTTCTTCCGCTTTCCCCGTACGCGGTATAAATCTTCGATACGATGTCTATTGAAACACCAACAACTTCAGCCCCCTTGGTTACAGAAGCACCAACAATTTTTCCACGTTCGAATTCCCTTATCTCCTCTATAATGGACTCGTAACCACACCGAGCTCTGTTTTGACCACTACTGACACTGCACAGGCGCCGTTGTGGTCAAATTAAACAACACAGTGTGCAGACTTAGCATTTTATGTTCAAGCATGCTTTTCTAGCCGAGTTACCGTAATTTTGCCCAACCCCTGTACGTAATTGAAAAGTGCTCTCTCGCTTTCACACTGAAGTAATTACACGACGCTTCACGATTTTGCAGAAGCATAGACTACACAAACGCACATATTTTTTATATGAACCAAAGAAAGGAAGTGTTAATGTCGTCATAGGTAAACGCATCTGAATCAAAGTAGAATATTTTTTTTCCAATATTAGGTTCAACAATCGTCAACCGAAGACAGGTATTTCATTTATTTCGAAACATCCCGATGTAGGCGCCACTATGCTTTGATGCTGCGAATCTCCGCTAGCGATATTTCCAGTGATCGGGTAAATGTTTCGACAAACAGGTTGTACGGTCTGTCTGTACACGCAGTGTAACGCTCTATCGCATTTTAACGAGCGAACCGCTGGGGCGCAGGTCACAGCACACGATTCCGCGATGCGCGCGCTGTTGCAGAAGGGACGGAATTTGCAACCGGCGCCGGGACACAGCTTTGTGGTGTCACACTGGGCCGCAATTGGTTTGCAAATTTTGACGCAGTCGCCGGCAACATGTCAGCGCGTAGCCGCAGGCCTGGTACACCCAGCATCGATGCGGACAAATATGATAATTAGCTCACTGAGGTCCATTCTCTGTTAGGACGACGAACGGTGGTTTCGACACCCAAAAATCTTCATTTCTTCCATGTTACTAAGTCCTTTCACAACGGCTTAAACTTTATTTTGATAGAAGAGCTTTGGAAGAAGTAAAATCAAATAAAGCAGAAGGGATAGGTAATATTCCCTCGGAATTTCTAAAATCATTGGGGGGAAGTGGCAAAAAAACGAATATTCGCGTTGTGTGCAGAATGTATGAAACTAGTGATGTACCATCAGAATTTCCGAAAAACATCTTCCACACAGTTCCGAAGAGTGCAAGAGCTGACACGTGAGAGAATTATCACACAATCAGCTTAACACTTTATGCATCCAAGTTGCCGACAAGAATAATATACAAAAGAAAGGAAAAGAAAACTGAGGATGTGTTAGATGGCGATCAGTTTGACTTTAGGAAAGATAAAGGCACCAGAGAGGCAGTTCTGTCGTTGAGGATAATAATAGAAGCAAGAGAAGAAAAATCTAGACATATTCATTGGATTTGTCGACCTGCAAAAAGCGTTTTACAATGTAATATGGTGCAAGATGTTCGAAATCCTGAGAAGAATAGGGATAAGCTGTAGGGAAAGACGGGTAATATGCAATAGGTACAAGAACCAAGAGGGAACAAAAGAGAGGGAGACCAAGAAGGAAGTGCACGGATTAGAAAGCGTGTCAGACAGGGACGTAGTCTTTCCCACCGTTGTTTAATTTATACGTCGAAGAAAAATGCGAGACAAATAAAAAAAAGATTCAAGAATGGGATTAAAATTCAAGGTGAATGGGTATCAACGTTAAGATTCACGGATGACATTGCCATCCTCAGTGGAAGTGAACACGGATTGCGGTATCTGATGAATGGAATGAACAATCTAATGTGTACAGACCACGGATTGAGATTAAATAGAAGACAGATGAGAGTAATGAGAAGTAGCAGACACCGGAGAACAGCGAAAAACTTAACAACATAACAACACGAATCAAAGTGATAGAATTCTGCTACCTAGACACCAAATTAAGTCATGACGGATGGAGCAAGGAGAACATAAAAAGAGGACTAACACTGGCAAAAACGGCATTCCTAGACAAGAGAAGTCTACTGGTAAGAAACATAGGTCTTAATTTGAGGAAGAAATTTTATGGCAGTGAGACATAGACCGTGGGTAAAGTGGCACGAAAGAAAATAACAGCATTTGATATGTTTTGCTACAGAAGAATGTTGAAGATTAGGTGGATAGTTAAGCCTGGTCTGGGCTTCACCCCCCCCCCCCCCCACCCCCCACCCCCCACCCCCCATAGTTTAGTTCGAGGCTGACGTAGAACGAACTCGAGTTTCTACGACGTTGTTTCCCTTTCTGTTTCAATTGTTTGTTTCTGGTTATAAATGATTGTGGCTACAAGATCCAGTTGTAATATATCTTTAGTCATTTCTCTTCATAGTTTTATCTTCTGGCCAGCGTTCGGTTCACCTGCGTGTGTTGTGCGAGATGAATTGGGGCAGCGGCCCACAGGTGTGAGCCTGGGCGCTGGGCTGGCGAAAGTGAGACGGAAATCACTTGACATTGTTGCGTCTGTAAGTGAATAATTTTGGGACAGGTTAGTTTTAAGACAAGGGCTTGCTAACTGTTATTGTTGTTGGTCACTAGAGGGCGCTGACCGTTAGAGAAGATCCTTGGTTTGAAGAAGAACGCTAGGAGGGCAAGGGATATAATTCTTACAAGGGAACCTCCCCATCGCACCCCCCTCAGATTTAGTTATAAGTTGGCACAGTGGATAGGCCTTGATAAACTGAACACAGATCAACTGAGAAAACAGGGAGAAGTTGTGTGGAGCTGTGAAAAAATAAGCAAAATATACAAACTGAGTAGTCCATGGGCTATATAAGCAACATAATGGAGAAAGTGAGCTTAGGAGCGCCGTGGTCCCGTGGTAGCGTGAGCAGCTGATGAATGAGAGGTCCTTGGTTCAAGTTTTCCCTCGACTGAAAACTTTACTTTCTTTATTTTTGCATTGTTACTATCTGTCCGTTCGTTCATTGAGATCTCTGTTCACTGTAATAAGTTTAGTGTCTGTGTTTTGCGACCGCATCGCAAAACCGTGCGATTAGTAGATGAAAGGACGTGCCTCTCCAATGGGAACAGAAAACATTTGATCGCAAGGTCATAGGTCAACCGATTCCTCCACAGGAAAACACATCTGATATATTCTATACGACACTGGTGACGGCATGTGCGTCACATGACAGGAATATGTTGTCGACCCACCTAACTTGTACACTTCGCGAATGGGTAAAAAGATTCTTCTACCTTGCCCGATTTAGGTTTTCTTGTGGATGTGATAATCACTCCCAAAAAAGTGATGAAAACATAAGAGTTTGTCACAAAAACTGAAAATAAAAAATTAAACTTTTCACTCGATGGAAGATTTGAACCAGGGCCCTTACGTTCCGCGGCTGCTCACGTTACCACGAGACCACAGCGCTCCGACGTTCCCACCGCCCTTAATGTTGCTTATCATGCCTTGAACTACTCAGTCTGTATATTTTGCTTATTTTTTCACAGTTCCACACAACTTCTTCCTGTTTTCTCAATTGATCTGTGTTCAGTTTTTCAAGGCCTATCCACTGTGCCAACTTATAACTAAATCTGCGGGGGGTGCGATGGGGAGGTTCCCTTGTTAAAGGTAGTTGGTGATGAGAACCACCCAGGTAATGGTAACCCAATAGATCTGGAGAGTTTCCTCAAAACACGCTGGCAAAAGGGAGAAAGCTTTTTGTGGGAACTGCCATTTACACTGATGTGAGACAAAAGTCATGGGGTACCTCCTAATATCGTGTCGTGTCTCCTTTTACTCGGCGTACTGCAGCAGCTCGACCCGCCATGGACTCAACAAGTCGTTGGAAGTGCCCTGCAGAAATATAGGGCGACGCTGCCTCTATAGCCGTCCGTAACTGCGAAACTGTTGCCGGTGCAGGATCAAACTGACCTCTCTTTTACATCCCATAAATGTTCGATGGGCTTTGTGTTGGCCGATCTGCGTGGCCAAATCATTCGTTCGAATTGTCCAAAATGTTTGTAAGGTGGCGTGGTCTCCTGCCCTTCATTTCTTAGATATTCCGTCCTCACAATCGTATTCTGCACATCAAGACGCTTCATTCGAACCCAAACTCGATAAGGTAGAGTCAATTTTGTATGAATTCGTGTAAGTGATATGCAAATCTAATAAGTAAATCGCAAGTGCGCACCGGGGTTGAAAAAATCGAGGCTGGTGTACACAACATGACGGCCACAGGAATTTTCGTTCTAAAGAGGAAACCAGCCTGCTGGGAAGACCGTCCCTTCAGAGGGCTGGGTCAACAACATACCTACTTCGGCCGAAGCGACCGCGCAGAGAGAAGACAGCTTTTGCCGGAGCGAAGGGATAACGACCCTCGTGTTCGACTTAAAAGCAAATTCCGCTACATTGTGTGGGAGCGCCCACAAGACGCATTTTTTCACAGACCGACTGCGTTGTTACCCAGTTCTCACAGGAGGACAGTATACACCTAACGGAGCTGCTACAGATTTCCGCATTGGTCGACTTCAAGGAAACGTCGTTCTCCCGTTTAAAAGAGCAACGCTGATTGACGGAATATTTCTAATGCAAAGGATCAGAGGAGTGAGGGAAGACAGCGAATGATATACCATTGGAACTTTTCCAGAAAAACGGCCGTTCCATTGTCGCTCTTGGAGCAGGAACACATAACGAGAGCGAGTGCGCTCGTACGTGTACGCAAAGAGCGAGGAGCAAAGTCTCTCCTCAGCGCTTCATTGGGAGAGCACCTCTGTCGTTAGCGAATCGGAGTGACACTTTGAGTCACTCACGATAAAGCGTTGTTCACTGTGTTGGCCGCCACACTTATTGTGGGGAGTGAACATGGACAGAGTACTAGTTAAACGCCTGCGAGCGAGTATTGAGTGTCATCGCGGTGGACTGGTTATCTGAGCGGTGTACCACGCCAGTAGTTAGACTAGTGGCGGATAGGAGTTCTTGACTTCATTACGGCGTAGGGAGAGTTTGATTGTCGAAGGTCAATCCAGATAGAAAGAGATAGTTGTGTTATTTGTCAGCAGCGAGCGACGCAGGCAGAAGTCGTCGCAGCTCACGGTACTGTGCGCCACAGCGTATGCGAACCCCATCTGTCCTCCCTAACAGTACACTGCACTACATTTCTCATGCGACAGCCTTGGCCGTACCTAGAAAAGTTATTCAAGTTGTGTAGGTGCGGCTCTCAGCCATTCTGCCGAGTAAATAACATTCTTAAAGAAAAGGGAGCAAAAAACCTTTCCATACTTTGTAAAATAATAGCATTCCTATCCATAAGAGGCAATCTACTGTTCCGAAAAGAACCCGGAAATTTATTATTATTTTTTTCGAAAAAGGTTCACTTGATTTCTCAGAATTTTTTGTAATAAATAATATTTTTCGGTCATTTAATGTTTTTCTTACATTAACTAACAATACTCCTGTACCCAAGAATCCCACTAATTGCATAAGAATATATAGAATATTTTTGTGTCTTTTCCTAACGGCAGACGACTCCAGAATATATTTGTTGCTGAATGTTTTTCAAGCAGTTCTTGTTGGTACATTAGGAGCGTCTGTCTCACTTCTGTGGTAGTGTGAGGTGGAAATTGTTTCTTGCAGGAGCCAAAGAGTACTTGTTGAATCAATCCATTGCGCAACTTGACAAAATAAAACCCACACACTCTCAGATGTTCTTCAAATCATTGTGTTCAGTGACACGGAGCATTGTAATCCATTAAAATCCCATTGTTGAAACTTCCTGGCAGATTAAAACTGTGTACTGGACCGATATTCGAACTCGGGACCTTTGCCTTTCACGGGCAAGTGCTCTACCAACTGAGCTACCCAAGCACGACTCGCGCCCCGTCCTCACAGCTTTGCTTTTGCCGGTATCTCGTCTCCTACCTTCCACCTTGGGTAGCTCAGTTGGTAGAGCACTTGCCCGTGGAAGGCAAAGGTCCCGAGTTCGAGTCTCGGTCCGGCACACAGTTTTAATCTGCCAGGAAGTTTCATATCAGCGCACACTCCGCTGCAGAGTGAAAATCTCATTCTGGAAACATCCCCCAGGCTGTGGCTAAGCCATGTCTCCGCAATATCCTTTCTTTCAGGAGTGCTAGTTCTGCAGGTTTCGCAGGAGAGCTTCTGTAAAGTTTGGAAGGTAGGAGACGAGATACTGGCAGAAGTAAAGCTGTGAGGACGGGGCATGAGTCGTGCTTGGGTAGCTCAGTTGGTAGAGCACTTGCCCGCGAAAGGCAAAGGTCCCGAGTTCGAGTCTCGATCCAGCACACCGTTTTAATCTGCCGGGAAGTTTCACGTCAGCGCACACTCCGCTGCAGAGTGAAAATCTCATTCTAAAATCCCATTGTTGTTTTGGGAACATGAATTCCATGAGTCGCTGCAGATGGTCTCCAAGCAGCTGATCATAGCCAAAGTCCAGTCCATTCCATGTAAACACAGAGCACACCATTATAGAGCCACCAACAGCTTGCACAGTGCCTTGACAACAACTCAGGCCAATGGCTTTGTGAGGTCTGCATCCCACTCGAACCCTACCATCAGTTCTTACCAACTGAAATCCGGACTCATCCGGCCGGGTCGGATAATACCGTGCTGTTAGCAATGGCACTTACGTCGGTCGTCTGTTGCCATACCCCATTAACGCTCAATTTCACCACACTGTCGTAGCGGATACGTTCCTCGTATGCTTGTCTATCGGCACTGACACTTCTAAGCAAACGCCGCTGCTCTAGGTCGAAAAGTGAAGACCGTCAGCTACTGAGTTGTCCATTGTGAAAGGTAATGACTGAAATTTGGTGCTCTGACACTGTGGATCGCGGAATATTGAATACCCTAAAGATTTTTGAAACGTAATGTACTATTCGTCCAGCTCCAACTAATGTTCAGCGTTCATAGTCTATTAATTCCAGTCGTGCGTCCATAATCACGTCGGAAATTGCGCTTTTGTACCTTGTGTATGTGATACTACCGCCACCCGTATAGGAGATTATCACTATCCCATGACTTTTCAGTTTAACGTGGCGATAGGCAATAGTGCCAGCCTTGACAGTCAGTTATATTATTGCTGGAGCCGATTTTTTAAATACGGCGCAGGAGGGTCATTCGGTTTCACTTTTGTTAGTGTCCTGAGGGAGTCAACACGAACTGTCCGTGTTCATTGGGGAGGATCTCGTGGATAAGGACAACCTCAAGCTCCGAGATGCTGCGCCCCGAACGGCTTTGTAACGCATCATAATGCCCCGCTGTTGCTCTTCATAGGTAGCATTTCTACCTCTCTCTCTCTATCTTCTCTGCCTTCTTTGCCTACATTTTGAAAACTTATTTTAATTTATGCTCGATAACATGTGAACTTGGTATTGAACACTAGTGCATGCTTTTCTCCAGATTTCAGTACTTAATATTCATTTTCTGTTGGTTTGTAAATCTTGAATGCAGAATATATCGCAACTAAGGAGCCGAATTTGGGCTCTTGCCATCGTCTAAATTGTGATACTACCCTTCCTGTTCACCTACATTCCCATGATTAGCTTCGCTTAACCAAGGTGACCGCTTGATTCACACCTGCAACCAGAGTCTACTCAGATGACTCCAAGGCCAGCCATTTACTAGCGGAAGTGGTGGATAAGTGAGGTGTAACGCCCCAACCTTCCACCGTACAGGGAATGGGCCACAGCGTCATTAGTGATGGGAGCCTAATTCCTGAACTAACTGCACACGGAATTTGTATCGTACGTGAAGTACCCTGTACATAGTGCATCCTGTAATGCATTACGCCATTAAGGTAAATATGGAAAATGTAGATGACATTGGGCATCCTTGTCACGTATCACGCACATTAAGTTTCTACCCCGTATTTGGGTGCGCGTAAGTTCGTAGGGTTTCTGTTTTCCTTGTTGGTATTTCCGTTGCTACGGGTTTATTTATCGTTTGACATTGTTTATTTGTAGTTCACTGTTGCTATTTCAGCTGACATATTGTCATTTGTCATTTTCCTGCTGGCGCTAGAAAATGGAGTGCCAAGGGAGAAATCGGAACATTACGGACGTATTCCTCTGTTTGAGTTCAATAGAGGGTTGACAGCAGCGGAGGCAGCAAGAAACAGTTTCGCCGTGTGTGGGGATAATGCCATTGGACAGAGCACAGCAAGAAAATGGTTTTCTTATTTTAAGGAAGATAGTTTGACTCTCCACGTTCAGGAAGACCTCCAGAGTTTTATGAAGATCGTTTAAACGCACAATGTTACTCGTCTGTTTATTGAAGGATTCTCAGATGTGATGAGCTGTGACAATCCCACCATCGTGAGACATTTTCATGTTATAGAGGAAGGTTCAACAACGGGTACGGCATGCTCTCACCCAAAATCACAAAAATCAACAGGTACCTAATGCTCGTCATGTCCGCCTCGGTAGCTGAGTGGTCAGTTCAAAATTGGCTCTGAGCACTATGGGACTTAACTTCTGAGGTCATCAGTCCCCTAGAACTTAGAACTACTTGAACCTAAATAACCTAAGGACATCACACACATCTATGCCCGAAGCAGGATTCGAACCTGCGACTGCAGCGGTCTCGCGGTTGCAGACTGTAGCGCCTAGAACCGCTCGACGACTCTGGCCGACCTCAGTGGTCAGTGCGATGGAATGCCGTGCAAAGGGGCCCGGGTTCGATTCCCGGCTGTGTTGGAGATTTTGTCCGCTCAGGGACTAGGTGTTGTGTTGTCTTTACCATGATCATCTAATCGAACGGGGTGGCGACAGGAAGGGCATCCGACCACACCTTCAAATTAACCTTGCCAAATCCGACCATAACCATGCCGCCCCTGCGAAAATGATGGACAGGGGTACAAGAGAAAGAAGAAGCCATAATGCTAGTCATCAATTGGCTGGTTAACAACATCGACCATTCCTGCTTATTAATGGTGACTTTATGCTAAAATAAAGAAACAAAAGGAAAGGATGAGCCCAAGAAGAGCAGCAACATCCCGTACAAAGACAAGCGCACATCGACAAAATGTTATGCATCTGGTGGAACAACGACGGTGTGCTGTACTACGAACTACTTCCCCGAGGTGTAACCATCGCTGCTGACATTTATTGTCAACAACTTTGACGTCTTCAGACGCAGTCCAAGAACAACGACCAGGAAGACTACTCCACTATAACGTCCACCCCTATTCTTCTAGACTTACTAAAGAAACTATACAGGGGATGCATTCCGCACCCACTTTATTCTCCCTCAGACTTTCGCCTTTTCTGCTCCCTATTGAACAACCTTCAAGGAACACCCTTTTCCAGATGAAAATGCGCTCCGAATATGGCTAGACGAGTTCTTCGCCTCAAAAGCAAATGATTTCTGCAGTTGCGGAATCTAAAAGTCACTCCAGCGTTGGCAAACTGTTGTAGATAGTGAAGGAGAATGTATTACTGACGACTAAACTCTGTGTTGTGTGTATCTGTAGTGTTTATTAAACTTTGGATGAACGCTATGAACTTATGCACGAACCCAGTAGATGGCATTGTACATCCTTGTGACATATTATTTCTTCAGCCTATGTTTTTATTGGTTTTTCCCTCACCTGTAGACTTCTTGTAATATTTATTACCATTCTGGGACACCAAGTATACTGCTCTGCAAAACCCAAGGACGAGATACATAATTTAACTACGCGGTTAGAATAATTGAAAGTGCGAGAGAATGTTGCCAGAGGTCTCCCAGTCGTGCACAAATAAGTGGACGTGACGTGCCATGAGATCAGTGTGGGTATAGCCCCCAAATAGAGCTGGCTCCACAACACGAGGCGTTGAAGGAACGGGAAGTCATCTCTCTTCTCGCTGCTTCCCCTAAAGTTTTCACACTCTTTTTTTGTAATTTATTTATTTGTTTATTAACATTACATCATTACAACATAACATCATTTTGGACGTCAGCAGTGCTGCGTCATGGCCCTGAAAGATCATTCTGAATAAAGAAAGAAAAATTCTTACCTCAATGAAGTCGCCGGATAACGCATATATATCTGCTCTTACAATAAATTTTTCTGGCACAGCCCTGTGAAATGCTGGCCGATAGATTTGTCATTTATGAAAGGAAACAACTGATTTTTTCTTTTGCAATAATCGGGAAGATCATGGATTGGAGACATTAGTAAATTCTTTAAATTGAAATGAATGGTTGTTAAAAGTTACTTATTATGAGAAAGATTATTATTAGGAGATTTTTAAAACATTTACATGGGACTTGAGATAACAGTACTACATAAGCGCGAGGCTGCTTTTTACCTTATACAATAATGCTCAGGCTCCGGCATCGCTGCACCACGACCGGCCCAGCCAACACGATACACCAGACCAGACTGCTCTCTGGCAACAACTTACTGCTACAGCTACACAGTTCCTACTGCAGTCAACACTGCTCTCTGGTCTGAGATTCTCTTATACCCTACATATCGCAGGCAGCGCGTGAGCAATACATCGAAATTACATCTGCTCGGACCTCTTACAGTCTGACTAAGGTGAATGTCTGCTAGTCGCTGCTTAGTCGAAAAGGTGTCATTGACTACTCTGTACCACAGCGATGACAGGAATATGTTGTTGACATTAACCCATACCTACTTCCAGACGACCGTTGGCATCCGTATTTCCAGTTTGTGCGCTGGTGGACAGCCTAGGAGAGCTCCATAGATCCGTCGAGCCGACGTATTCCGATCAGTAGCCGCCTCCAAGACGTAACTGCGTCCGAGGTAAAATTCCCTGACGTAGGACATCTTAAAAGGGATGCTCACTATTGAAATTGGAGCACATTGTGATTGAGGCCGGTATCGATCCAATATTGCTGCTGTTGTCGTATTCGGATGGTCGGTTCGTAGCTTCGCTGTTCGGTGGATGAGGAGTGCTGTGCACTTCCGTCGGAAGCACATCAATCCCAGTCTTCCAAGTGATCTACCGAGGATGCAGGTGGTGGCTTGCACTTTGAAGATGGAGTGTCTCCACAGCATCCAGTACACTGCTTTCATAATCGAATTACCCAGAAGTTTCGGGGCTGTCAGCAGCTGTGCGACATACCATGCCTTGGCGAGTATTGTCGTGTTAATGAACGACACTGCGTGGTGAAGATTCAGAATTCGGTTGGTATGACAACAGCACAATCCTCTGACGGTGTTGAGGAGTCTTCTCCACATGAGTGCTTGCATTTTCTGAGGGCAGGCACACACCTGCAGTCCCAGCATTTTGTGCTCCCGGACGATCTCGTACATCGGCGTTCGTCATCAGTAAGGTGGAAACTGAGTGGAAGGAGAACAGTTTTACGTTGGTTAATTGCAAAAAATGGTTCAAATGGCCCTGAACACTATGGGACTTAACTTCTGAGGTCATCAGTCCCCTATAACTTAGAACTACTTAAACCTAACTAACCTAAGGACATCACACACACCCATGCCCGAGGCAGGATTCGAACCTGCGACCGTAGCGGTCGCTCGGTTCCAGACTGTAGCGCCTAGAACCGCTCGGCCACTTCGGCCGGCGGTTAACTGCAGCTCCAGATGCACGTTCATAGATTTTTAACACTTGACGTGTGGATTCAATGTCTCTCGTGTTGGCCAGAAAGACGCCGACGTCATCCGCGTAGGCGACGCAACGAAGAGTGATGTTGTGAAGAGGTACTCCACTGACTGCAGTTCCTAAGGCCCTCAGTAGCGGGTCGATAGCCAGCACAAAGAAGAACATCGATGACGGGGATGCCTGACGTACAGAGCGACGTATCGGGATAGAAGGGGTACAGCATCCATTTATTGCCACCACGGAATTGGCACATGTTAGTATATTCCTGACTACATTGATAAAATGTAGTCCAAATCCCATTCTTTCCATGACACGAAACAGGTATTCGTGACTAATGCGGTCAAAGGCACTAGCCAAGTCAACGGAGAGTATCCCAATCCGAAGTCTGTGGACTGCTACGTAGGTAACGATGTCTCTGTATGCCGATGCTGCATTGAAGATGGTCCTTTGAGCAACTCCGCACGACTGGTATGGGCTGATCACTTTATTTATGATTGCTCTTAGTTTGAAAGCCACACACTTCGCCACGAGCTTGTAGTCGGTGTTTAACAACGTTATTGGTCGAGCTCCGTCGAGTGTAGTGGAAACTGTTCAGTGATGTCTTAACACAGGGTCTGTTGTCCTGACCCTTTTTCTCAATCTCTTCCACAAGTTTTACTTCGCCCCGATTCTGCGGAGAACTTCCCCACTACTTATAAGTCGATCAAGTTTTTAACATTCTTCTATAGAACAGCACATCAAGCGCTTCAGGCTGATATTCGACACTAATAGACTCCTTTTGACAGGAATGCCCTCTTCACTCATGCTGTTCTGCTTTTTGAGTCCTTCTTGTTTCTTCCGTGTGTTATTTAGCTGACAAGGTAAGTGTTATATCGCTTTGTCTACTTTGTCTAGTCCCGATTTTGATATTAAATTCATTGCTGACCTCCTTTTTGCTGCTCCTCTTTACTTTCATCCTTCTTCAATTTACTCTCAGCCTATATCCTGTACTCATTAGATAGTTCATGCACTCAATACGACACATACCTCTCCTTCACTTTTACTGAGAGTAGGAGTACCATCAAAGACTCTTGTCATTGATAACATCTCACACTGAATTTTAATCCAAACTCCTAAAGCTATCTTTTATACCTGTCATTGCTTTTCCATGTATAGACTGAACAATAGAGGCGGAAGGCTACATTCCTGTCGTACGTCGTTTCTAATCTGAAGACTTCGTTCTTGGTATCTCACTGTTATTTTCCCCCCTTTGTTGTTGTACATATTGTGTATTATCCATCTTTACCTATAGTTTTTACGAACATTTAGCACTGTTCTACTTCGCTGAAATCTTTTTATGGGTCGAAAATTCCTATGAACATGTTGTGACACAGCAGATTGACCCCACCCTCGTACTTTGTGTGGACTCTTGTTTCATGTACTAATGTCTATTTGAAAATTTCGCTGATTTTCTTCTCGAAATTAGCTAATTAGCTTCATTATAAATAACGGCCATCAAAAGTTATTTCAAATACAAAATTTCATACATCTAGCTGTAGGGAAAAAATTATGAGCTAATAGGTAAATTCACGAAGAAATACTACTTCCATAAAGAGCTATCTTTCCTCTTTTCAGTAAAATATTTACCGTAATCCAAACTTAATTTGTTTAAAAGACATTGTTAGTTAAAGATTTCACCTGGTACAAACTTTCAGTACCAGTTACAACCAAATTACTGTAAATTTGCGGAATCTATTTACATTTGATCACCTGATTTTTCTGAATCCAATTACACCCATACTGAGCGGCAGGTGTCCTTAATTAAAAATGTCTATATATTCAGTAGTTAAATATGGACAAATGAGATTGATCCCATGGTAACAAACCCGGGATTCCCATTGCGTAGGTATAAATTAGTACTGCATACCCTAATAGATACTGCTCACGAGACCGAGCGAGGTGACGCAGTGGTTAGACACTGGACTCGCATTCGGGAGGACGATGGTTCAATCCCGCGTCCGGCCATCCTGATTTAGGTTTTCCGTGATTTCTCTAAATCACTCCAGGCAAATGCGGGGATGGCTCCTCTGAAAGGGCACGGCCGACTTCCTTCCCCATCCTAATCCGATGAGACCGATGACCACGCTATCTGGTCTTCTTCCCCAAAACCAACCAACCAACCAACTGCTCACGAGAAATAATATACAAACAAAAAAGTCAACAGGCGATTAAAGATTCACTTTTTTGGCCGCGGGAATGTGTAAACTATTATAAATTTAAAAAGTTCGGTAATATCTTGGAGCGAGTACTTCTAAGACCCAAGATCGTGCCATTTTCTGTCGTTCTGTTCATTTCGCTTGTAGCCATCGGCTGAGATAGCTAGTCTGTTCTTTAGCCCGCAGAATCTTTTGAGTTGCATCTCCGTTCATGCAGACTGAGCTGAGAGAACTTGCTTTGTAATAATGAACAATAGACAATCAAAAGATGTTTTGGATCATTTGAACAACGTTTATGACTAATAAGTGCTCGGACTTTTTCAACTTAACTGCGTGTGAAGCAACTCCTGGTCACTTCATCTGTACTGTGCGCTCTTCTACTATTTGGTAAAATAAGAACTTGTATGCTCCGCATATGTCCATAATAATTACCTGTGTATGAACATTATTAGAAACTGTAAGAGGACGGCCATCACAGGCAGTATACTGAACACGTGATTAAAGAAAGGTGAACTTCTAGTTTTGAACTTTGAAGAGAAGCTTCCGGCTAATCCGTTTGTAACATCAGAGCTCTAAGGCTCTATTAATTTACTTTGCCTTTTTGTGTTTTATTTAACATCTGTAGCTAAACAGTTGTAAATATTGTTTGATTATATCGATAACACAAGAGTGTTCGCTTTTTCCTTTGTAAAAACTTTGATGTTCTGATAAAAATATATGGAATGTATTGTCTTTATTAGTTAAAATTTGTCTCACTTGGAGGGAGACAAAACGTATCACATATAACTGGAATTTGTGTAAATTGTTTTTTTGTAGATATGTCAATATATGCAAACCTTCCGTTTTGTTTAATATGTTTGGTTGCTCTTATGTAATTGCAATTGCTGATCCTCACTTAGGGTTATTAGTTCTTTATATGTATAAAAGGTGCTGTGGTTCTCCTCGGGAACGGAATCACGCAGGGCGCGCAAAATGTGGTTGGCATGATGGAGGAGGTGGACAACGAGTTAATCGGGGACGAGCTACCAAACTGAAAACAGCTTATGTAAAAGTCGTATATTATACTGGTGCCGAGAGTGGCTTTTTTGTGCATTTTTTCCAATGTGCCAAAGCCTCGGATGGATGGATTTGTAAGCTAGCTCTGTTTTGGAAATGGTATCTATCATTGCCACCAAGAAATAACAGAGCTTTATCATTACCAACTGTAAATACACCTCCCAAGATGTACTCGCCACCACATTGCGCAATCATTGTAACAGAACAGAAGAATTATAGTGATGTACAATGAAGGATCTGCTCATTGGATGCTTAAGTGTGCTCAAATATAAGGTAACTTGTACTCGAACTCTTATACCAACCTTGATTTTTTATTCCCAGTCACACAACCACTTAGGGTCCTTCCCATGTCAAATATGCTTACCGAGTGTCCATATTGTGAAAATATGAAAGCCCAGTTATTAATTCAATAATGCCACTTGAAGATAGTAAGAAGAAACTAAGCTAAATTTAATGTAGCAGGACTGAGTAATGTAGTAAATGGTGCTTGCTGAAAATAATTTTTCTACTAAAACTGCTTATTAATATTGTGTTGCCATCTTCAAAAGCGAATGTTCTCAGAACTGTGGCTTGTAGAGTTTTGCAAATTAAATGATCATAGTGCAGCCTGTTGAAAATCACCCAAATGTGAGTTATAGTCTTATAACTACGTCAAGTTGTGTTCTGCTGCAGTAAACGTTGAGAACTATTACTGTTGAAAGTTACACGTTCATGCTTGTTAGGGGCTTGTTTCTCTAGTGTATTGAAACTGTGTTTAGTTTGCTCTACTACAGTGGTCAAGATTAAGGGCCCTCTCCATTGAAAGTAGTTCAAATGCACAAAATTACTTAATTATAGAAAGTTTCAATTACTCTTACTATTCAAGTCAAGTTCTGTACAATATTGGGTTCCTCTTGTGTATTAAAAATGTATATTATTAGTGTAACAAGATCCACAGTTTATCTATTGTGCTCGTGCTAGATAACGATTAATAGAAAGACCACTATCTATGAAAACAGTAACTTCTTTATTCAAAGGACAGTGAGAAGTAATTTGTTAGTGAACTCCATTTAATTTTCATTGTAAGTAGAAAGGTATTTAGTAGTGAGAGACTTAATCCATGCACAATTCCTAATTTTGCAGTGAACCATATCCACATTTCATGCCAGATAGGAAAATATATGAAAAATGATACTAAATCTGTGTCTAATTTTATGATTCTAAAGTGCCATTCAATTATTGAAATTATTCGGTTTGGCTAAGCCCTGAAGGCAAAAGTGTATGTCATTATCTGTTGTCCTTATGCAAATAGCTATTTTCATCTATAGCTGTTAGCACTTTCTTTAACGTCAAAATATGTTAGTGACAGAGTTCATTGCACTCTCGTGTGATAAAAAATAGGCTGTGTCTGTCCATTAAAGTTACTCATATTTAGTTTCTTGAACAAAAGTGCTACTTATTCTTACATCTAATTAGGCTGTCGACCGTTTTCTTTACCATTTGGACAGTGTGGATAGACAAAATATTGTTTGTTACTGTTTAAATATTTACGTAATTCTGACTTTCACTTCCGATAAGCCACCTTCGTTAGGTACATCGCGGTCAACAAAACAAAATTCCTTTCAGAGTGTAACACTGCACTGTTGTTTTATACTATAATTGCTTTAACATGATAGTTACATTATACGATCTGCCTCCAACTTTAAAGTTATGGTATAGCAGTAGCAGTAGTGGTAGTTCAATTACAGCAGTTTCAGTTGGTGATCCAGTGAAAATGCGCTGCTACCTAGGCTTATTCGATAGCAGTTAGGACTAGTTTGTGTGAAATTTCTTGTTTCTTCTTAAGTCTTCCTTCCGCTATCAAGGACAAAGTCAGAACTGCCCCTCCACAAAGGTTGTTGTTGTTGTGGTCTTCAGTCCTGAGACTGGTTTGATGCAGCTCTCTGTGCTACTTATCCTGTGCAAGCTTCTTCATCTCCCAGTACCTACTGCAACCTACATCCTTCTGAATCTGCTTGGTGTATTCATCTCTTGGTCTCCCTCTACGATTTTTACCCTCCAAGCTGCCCTCCAATACTAAATTGGTGATCCCTTGATGCCTCAGAATATGCCCTACCAACCTATCCCTTCTTCTAGTTATGTTGTGTCATAAATTTCTCTTCTCCCCAATTCTATTCAATACCTCCTCATTAGTTATGTGATCTACCCACCTAATATTCAGCATTCTTCTGTAGCACCACATTTTGAAAGCTTCTATTCTCTTTTCGTCTGAACTATTTATCGTCCACGTTTCACTTCCAGCATGGCTACACTCCATACAAATACTTTCAGAAACGACTTCCTGACACTTAAATCTATACTCGATCTTAACAAATTTCTCTTCTTCAGAAGAGCTTTCCTTGCCATTGCCAGTCTACATTTTATATCCTCTCTGCTTCGACCATCAGTTATTTTGCTCCCCAAATAGCAAAACTCCTTTACTACTTAAAGTGTCTCATTTCCTAATCTAATTCCCTCCGCATCACCCGACTTAATTCGACTACATTTCATTATCCTCGTTTTGCTTTTGTTGATGTTCATCTTATATCCTCCTTTCAAGACACTATCCATTCCTTTCAACTGCTCTTCAAAGTCCATTGGTGTCTCTGACAAAATTACAATGTCGTCGGCGAACCTCAAAGCTTTTATTTTTCTCCATTGATTTTAATACCTACTCCGAATTTTTCTGTTGTTTCCTTTACTGCTTGCTCAATATACAGGGTGAATAACATCGGGGAGAGGCTACAACCCTGTCTCAATCCCTTCCCAACCACTGCTTCCCTTTCATGCCCCTCGACTCTTATAACTGCCATCTGCTTTCTGTACAAATTGTAAATAGCTTTTCGCTCCCTGTATTTTACCCCTGCATCTTCAGAATTTGAACGAGAGTATTCCAGTCAACATTGTCAAAAGCTTTCTCAAAGTCTACAAATGCTAGAAAACTAGGTTTGCTTTTCCTTAATCTAGCTTCTAAGATACATTGTAGGGTCAGTATTGCCTCACGTGCTCACGTGTTCCACAAAGGTAGGTCAGAGTAAAGGGGAGTAAAGAAAAAGATTCGTGTGGAATAGTATGTCAGACTTAGGGTCTGATTTAAGGGACTTTTGAGCTGATAAGATGTAAGCGTGCGACACTAGTCTTCCGTAGCGAAACGTCAGCTTTAACATAAAGCTTCGGAACCCTTAAGCTCAGGTGGCGCCCTGTAAATTTCTTTCCGCTGCCTCGCGCGTGTCGGGGAGAAAGAGGAAGGTAAGTCAGTTCCGCGAGGGTTGTTACAACGCGCTTCTGTTGGCTTTTACCGCTCCTCAGATTTCGTTAAAAATACGAACTAAACAAGGGATCCTCGTCGCTCATTAAGGTAGAGAGCGACCAGAGAGATAGAGGGGGAGAGAGAGAGGGAGAGTGAGAGAGAGAGAGCCGGAACACGTTCTTCGCTTTAAAAAGCGGCCAGTCCGTGCACTAATTGTGACCCGGAAGCATCGAGGTAGGCGCGCGGCTCTGCCCTGTGGCTCACTGGCCCTCGACTTGGACGTGCCCTCAGGGACGGGGTGGACAAAAGGGCGCCGCGGCGCGCCATGCAAGATGAATGGCTGTGCCGCGACCTCGGCCTCACCCACCTACACAACTTTTTTTTCTCTTCCCTCCCGAGACAGAGGAACATTTAGATTGCCTTCAATGGCACACAATCTCTTTCTGCTTCAGTTACATCGAACTGCTAATCATATAAAACCATTGCGAATCAGAGCGTGTCTCACTTTCAGCCATAACAATACAAGGATATCTTTGCCTGTGCCGAATGGACTACATCGACGAATACAGAGATAGACGACATTATATCAACAATCAGAGTCTTCTAAATCTCCTCACGTCACTTCAAAAATGGTTCAAATGGCTCTGAGCACTATGGAACTTAACTTCTGAGGTCATCAGTCCCCCAGAACTTGGAACAAATTAAACCTAACTAACCTAAAGACATCACACACATCCAAGCCCGAGGCAGGATTCGAACCTGCGACCGTAGTGGTTTCGCGATTCCAGAATGTAGCGGCTAGAACCGCTCGGCCACTCCGGCCGGCTCCTCATGTCAGTGATTAAAACTGTTTCAGAGAAAGAGGTGAAACATAGAGCCATAAAACTCTTTGACAATCTGCCCACAGAAATGAAATATAAAATTTGTAGCAGAAGTGGCTTAAAATGTGAAGTTAAAGATATTTCCATTTTTTTTTTTAATTTTGATTCGTCAGTTTTCTGATTGGTTTGATGCTGGCCGCCACGGAATCCTATCCTGTGTAGATCTCTTCACCACAGAGTAGCATTCGCAATCTATGTCCACAACTTGCAACGGTACTTTCGCGTTCTCGTCAATACGGTACCAGAACGTTTAAGTTCTACCACTGTAAAGACGGAAGATCCGCGGTTCGGAATGTCAGAACTGTGTAGTAAGTAGCGGCAGGAACACCAACACAAAATTAAGTAGCACTAACACTCCAAACCATCGACTCTCGGAGAGAGATTTTAACCGTGTTCAACCTAATGGTAAAGTATCGAACTATTTTTCTCCGAATCATACAGTTTGTGGGAAAAGCAGTGAGAATAATTACTTTTGGAAACCTTTTATCAGACAAAGCCTGTTATAACAATAAACTGTTTCGCTTAATAAAACGGCCGCCAGCCGAAATCGGGCACAGTGTCTACACAAAAAGATGAAGTCAATTTTCGACACTGAATAAATAACTACTTTCACTACGTAATTTAAACACAACCACTTAATTTCCATTTTCCGGCCGAGGTGGCCGAGCGGTTCTAGGCGCTACAGTCCGGAACCGCGCTGCTGCTACGGTCGCAGGTTCGAATCCTGCCTCGGGCATGGATGTGTGTAATGTCCTTAGGTTAGTTAGGTTTAAGTAGTTCTAAATCTATGGACTGATGACCTCAGATGTTAAGTCCCATAGTGCTTAGAGTCATTTGAACCATTTTTTTAAATTCCCATTTACTACGGTCACTTGGCAGTATGTACTATTAATCCCATTTTCTGTTACTTATGGAATTTCTCACTATACTTCATTAATTATTTAAAGAAGACACACATATGTTTCAACAAGGATACAAAAAAATATTAAACTTATAGCTAACATTCATATGACCAAAACTATTATTTGACACCACTAAATTTCATTTCTATAGGACTGTTATTTGTTAACGTTTTACTAACACCAATATTTGGCTGGGTTTCTTTGACATGGAGAAGCAACGCGAACAATTACTATTAAGAGTGTTGCAGTTAAACAATTGTGTTACTTTGCTTTCAGAAATGCTATTGAAAACTTATCCTCATGGTCACGAAAAGAGGTGGCCCTTAAACTGATAAGTGCAAACTTTAGTATTTAATAATGATTTTCAGAATTTACTACCAAAACATTACTTTTGCCAGTAATTTACTATTATTCAAGCTTCAATAAACATCAGGATACTCGGAACAAATTCGTTTAGGTAAGGACCCTACTGAGGTAAATGAAATAGGAAATTTACGGTTAAACACAAAGGTACATTTCATACTTATATACCACTGATTGAAGATGGATGGTTCATACTGTGATACACTTCTAAATAAAATACTTTGCCTGTTACTGATGTCGAAGGCGGCAGGTGGCGTGAGGCGGTGCTGCGTAGTAACATTGCGCAGTTACGGCTCTTGATGTACATAGTTCTGTCTTCCTCTTGGTGGCGACGATAAAATTGTAAATTTCTGAGCTATTAATTTATTGCCGTACTGCACCAATCATGTAGAGCACGTCCGAGGCCAAAACCCAATCTTGCAGGTAAATTCGGGGCCTCTAGTGCTTGACCAACGTAATGCGTGTTCACCACTTGCGGGGCAGCTACCGACGGTCTGAACCACTTGCGCGCCAATTCTCATTAGCGCGCCCCACCACCTTTTCCATTCCACCACAGAACGGAGTTCCGCTCTACCTATGATCCCTACACCTTTTCAATTTACACTTCTCCTTACAAAAACCCTAAGTATGAACCATCTACAATTGCATGACAGCATATACACACAAAATTGACATAATTATTTACAGTTGTACTAGAAATATTACATAATTATTTACAAAATATGTTTTAATACATGTATTCCACCTATGTCAAAGAGGTTATTTTAAACATATAAACTATACTTAACAAAAGCTTACTCTCGTTATAGTATTTGCTTAATTTTTCAAAATTATTACGGAACAAAAAATTTTTAAAATCTACAGATTAATAGCAGTATTATATTTACTGTAGCATTACAAACTATCTGCTAGATGTATTCCAATCTCTGTCTTCCTCTCCAAGTTTTACCCTCTAGTACAATATAAATTATTCCTTGATGTCTTATGAGATATCCTATCATCCTGTCCCATCTTCTTGTCAGTGTTTTCCACATATTCCTTTCTCCATCATTGCTTCTTAGATGTACCGATTGTACAGTCTAGGGGAAAGACTACATCCCTGTCTTACTCACTTTTTAAATCCTAGCACTACGTTCTTGGTCGTCCACTGTTATTATTCCTTCTTGGCTCTTGTACATACTGTACACTACCGGTCTCTCTGTATAGCCTACCCCTATTTTCCACAGAATTTCGAACATCTTGCACCATTTTACATTGTCGAAAGCTTTTTCCAGGTGGAAAAATCCTATGAACGTGTATTGATTTTTCTTTGGTCTTGCTTCCATTATCAACCGCAACCTGAGAATTGCATCTCTCGTGCCTTTACCTTTTCTAAAGCCAAAATGATCGTCATCTAGCACATCCTCAATTTTCTTTTTCATTCTTCTGTATATTATTGTTGACAGAAACTTAGATGCATGAGGTGTTAAGCTGATCGTGCGATAATTCTTGCACTTGTCAACTCTTGCAGTCATCGGCATTGTGTGGATGATGCTTTTCCGAAAGTCAGATGGTATGTCGCCAGACTCATACATTCTACACACCAACGTGAATAGTCGTTTTGTTGCCACTTCCCCCAATGATTTTAGAAATTATGATGGAACGTTATCTATCCCTCCCGCCTTATTTGATTATAAGTCCCCCAGAGCTCTTTTAAATTCTGATTCTATTACTGGTTCCCCTATCTTTTCTATATCGACTCTTGTTTCTTCTTCTATCATATGAGACAAATCTTCCCCCTCATAGAGGCTTTCAATGTATTCTTTCCACATAACAGCTCTCTCCTCCGCATGTAACAGTGGAATTCCCGTTGCACTCTTAATGTCATCATCCTTGCTTTTAATGTCACCGAAGGTTGTTCTGACTTTCCTGTATGTTGAGTCTGTCCTTCCGGCAACATTTCTTTTTCGATGTCTTCACATTTTTCCTGCAGCCATTTCGTCTTAGCTTCTCTGCACTTCCTATTTATTTCATTCCTCAGCGATTTGTATTTCTATATTCCCGAGTTTCCCGAAACATTTTTGTACTTCCTCCTTTCATCGATCAATTAAAGTATTTCT
The DNA here is from genome assembly GCF_023864345.2 of Schistocerca serialis cubense. NCBI lineage: Eukaryota > Metazoa > Arthropoda > Insecta > Orthoptera > Acrididae > Schistocerca > Schistocerca serialis. The sequence goes on from NC_064638.1 coordinate 1,187,757,196, forward strand.
TCTGTTACCCGTAGTTTCTTCGCAGTTACCTTCTTTGAACCTATGTTTTCCTTTCCAACTTCTGTGACGGCCCTGTCGAGAGATGTCCATTCCCCTTCAACTATACTGCCTACCAAGCTATTCCTTATTGCTGTATCTGTAGCCTTAGAGAACTTCAGCCGTATCTCGTCATTCCTTAGTGCTTCCGTATCCCACTTCTTTACATATTGATTCTTCCTGACTAATGTCTTAAACTTCAGCCTATTCTTCATCACTACTATATTTTGATCTGAGTCTATATCTGCTCCTGGGTATGCCTTACAGTCCAGTACGTGATTTCGGTTTCTCTGTCTGACCATGATGTAATCTAACTGAAATCCTCCCGTATCTCCCGGTCTTTCCCAAGTGTGTCTCCTTCTCTTGAACATTTGCTGTCAGTAGCTGGACTTTATTCCAGAACTCAATTAGTCTTTCTCAGCTTTTATTGATACTAACAAGCCCATATTCTCCAGTAACTGTATCTTGCACTCCTTCCCATACAACTGCATTTCAATCTATGATGACTATTATATTTTCATCTCCATCCACGTACTCAACTACCCGTTCAACATCCTGATATACTTTCTCTTCCTCTTTATCTTCAGCTTGAGAAGTCGGCATGTGTACTTAAACTATCGTTGTCAGTGAAACTTCCTGGCAGATTAAAACTGTGTGCCCGACCGAGACTCGAACTCGGGACCTTTGCCTTTCGCGGGCAAGTGCTCTACCAACTGAGCTACCGAAGCACGACTCACGCCCGGTACTCACAGCTTTACATCTGCCAGTATCTCGTCTCCTACCTTCCTTGCCCACGAAAGGCAAAGTTCCCGAGTTCGAGTCTCGGTCGGGCACACAGTTTTAATCTGCTAGGAAGTTTCATATCAGTGCACACTCCGCTGCAGAGTTAAAATCTCGTTCTGGTATCGTTGTCAGTGTTGGTTTGCTGTAGGCTATCATGAGCAGAACACTGTCACTGAGCTGTTCACAGTAACACACTCTCTGCCCTTCCCTCCAGTTCATAACGAATTCTACCCCAATTATACCATCTGCTGCTGTACTACATAGAAATGTGTGTCACATGCATTACACAAGGCTAGTGATATGAGGACTCTCCGGAAGTTAAGTTCCGATCGTCCGAGAAATGGGCACTACTGAAAAAAAAAACAAAAATGTTTTATTTGTAACAGCTAGCCACAACCCCCAGCTAATTATCTAAATGATCGCCTCTCCAATTTAGATATTTGTTGTGGCGTTGTCATAAAAGGCAACCGCCAGTGCTTTCCGCTAATTCTGTATGCAGGTCTACAGCTCGTTGTCTGTGCCGAAATGTTGTCTTCATTGCCTGCGGTTCGTGGGAGCAGAGATGAAACTCAGGAGGTCAATTGCGATCTGTATTGTGGGTGATCAAACACTTCCCACTGAAAACGCTGTAGGAGGATCTTAATTGCCCCTGCAGAGTGCAGCTGAGAATTGTGATGAAGAAGGAACGGCGTGACAGTTGTGTTACGTCGGCTGCGTAGCTTCAGGCGACATTTCTCTCCAGGCCCTTGTACTTGAAGGGAGACACTATTTTATAGGTACATTTACGTGCTCACTGTGCGCTCAGAACTGAAAAGAGCGATGTGACGCGATCGACGGGCGTGCTACAACACTGCCCAACACATCTGTGCAAAGTTTCATCAGATTTTTACATTGCTTTCCATTTCGCGACCGATCGGAACTTACTTTCTGGATAGCCCTCGTAGATTGTATGCGACTATGACGAACTACTTTAGTTTATACTTGACAATAAGAGTGATTCAGCTGAACAGATTATGACGATGTGTAATGCCTGGTGAACGGTATACACGGAATCAAGTAATAAAAATTTTATTGATCTGGAGATGGCTCGTGATGAGCTGACTGGTTATCAAAGAAAGGCATTTTTGCGCTCTTGAACAAGGACATTTCATCCACATGTTTATACATATAACAAATGTGGCAGTGAAACGGGCGATTTTCAAATCTCTGCTAGCGATACAAATTTATTCACAGAGATATGAAAGGAATACAACATGAATTTACAATGCCTGTAATTGAAAATGCACTTCACTTGAAAATGACGTCACGTAGCTGGCCGCCATTTTTCTTCACACACATTTCAAGTCTTTTACGGTAGTTAGACATCAGATCTTGCAAGACTAGCAGCGGAGTTCGATTAACTTCCTCCGAACTTGATCCTTCAGTTCCTGGAAGGCGTGTGGTGGGTCACACCGGAAGGTATGAGATTTCAAATAACCCCAATGGAGGAAATCACTCGCCGAAAGGTCTTGGGAAGGCAGGAAAGGTCCTCGTTCTAGGAAATGAGATAACCAGAAAAGATCTTTTGTAACGGGTTTAATGGGATGCCACAATGTTTGTCATGTGGCCTCGTTTAGGTGGAATAATGTGTTTGCAGTTACAGAAGATCAGTAAGCTGTCGCACTAGGAAATAGTCCAACATGTGAACGTAACGTTCTTTATTCATAATAACAGCACTGCCACGACCGTGTTAAAAAACAAAATGTCCTGTGATTCCGAACGATGATATGCCGCACCACACTACCCTTTCTGACTGTGAAGTGGCGTTTGATGAAGCATTTCAGTATTTTCATTTGACCATTATCTAAAGTTCTGCTTGTTTACTATGCCTGACACATAAATATTGTCCTCATCGCTCATGATCAGATTGTCGCACAGGCCTGGGTTGTCGTTCATGAGTTCCTATAATTACTGGCCAAAGCGTAGTCTCTTTGAGAAGTCGTCTGCATACAGTTCATCTGTATTTTGTATGGCTGGTATTGCAGTTCCTTGTGCAGTATTCGCAGTATACAGTGAGATCAGATATGTCAAGTTGCAGTGCATGCGTGCGTGCAGAATGCCGGGGCATCAACTGAAGGCTTCGTCCACTCTTGCAACATTCTCTATTGTACACATGTCTTTTGCGCTTTCACCACTTTTTTGCGTCGTATCAGCTGTTTCCTCAAAGTTATGTATCCACATGCCGGCCGGAGTGGCCGTGCGGTTCTAGGCGCTACAGTCTGGAACCGCGGGGCTTCTACGGTCGCAGGTTCGAATCCTGCCTTTGGCATGGATGTGTGTGATGTCCTTAGGTTAGTTAGGTTTAAGTAGTTCTAAGTTCTAGGGCACTGATGACCTCAGAAGTTGAGTCCCATAGTGCTCAGAGCCATTTGAACCATTTTTTTTGTATCCACACTTTAATAGCGTGTGGCGACGGGACTGTACCATGACGTGTGAAATTGTAACGAGCATGAATTAAACGCCGCGCGGCCACGTAGCTGTCGTTTTTGTAAAATGCCTTTACGGTAGCAACCCGTTGTTCACCGGTCCGCGATGCCATCTCTGCTGAACACCGACATCATGGTCAGTCAGGATCAATGGTAAATATTAGTTGTCCAGATGACACCCTCCAGTTTTATGGTACCTAACATTAGATGCTACTTCCAGGGTTGCCAATTAGCCCATTTCACTGTCGCATTTGTCAAATGAATATGATCTGTGTAACACGTGACTAATAAACTAACATACACTGCAATACATCTCGACGTAGTCATCCACTTCATTCTGTTTCAATAAAAAATTCCACTGTAGCTATTCAACTATTCCGTACAGTGTTAGCAGGCTTATTGCAACGAAACAGGGCTGCATTTGGTTATGTTGTCCTATAACATGTAAAAATAAAGAAAAGCTGGGTGAAGCAGTAGATATATATATAGTGTATGGTCAGCCGACACAAATAGCCGTATACACTTCTAAAATCGTTGAAGTTTTGCGTATTGCATTATTTTAGTGATAATGGTTATGTGGTTAAAATGAGTGATAAAGTGTGAAGAAACTGCATATCAGACAGACCTGCCTCGTAGTATGTAGAGTTTCGTGCAGTTTAAAACGTTTCATAGCAGTAACTGGCATTAGCTTAGCCGGAAAACATTGACATAAAACCATGTGTTTCATCTGCCTAAAGATTAGTAACACATAAAAGAAGAAATACCACATTGTGTACCGAAAGGTGTGATGCAACCATATCTGCCTGGGCAAAATATTTAGGCCGGAGTTGGACATGGTTCGATCTACATCTACAACACTACTCTGCAGTTGACGATTAAATGTTATCAGATGCCTCATAGGAACAATTTCGTTCCTTTCTCCCTATGTAGGTGAGAGACTACAAAATATTTTGGCATTTGGAGGAGAAACCTAATGATTTAAATTTTGTGAAAAGTTCTCGCAACAACGAGAATCGCCTTTGTTTGGATGACTGCCACCTCAACTCGCTTTTCAGACCCCTGGCCTCTCTGCCTTAATCCACGACTATGCAAAACGAGCTGCCTTTCTTTTAACTTTTTCAACCTTCAATCCAGTCTGGTAAGGATTCCATGCCGCACCCCGGTACTCCAGAATAGGACGGTCTCAGGATGGTCGAGTGTAGTGTAGACAAGTTTCCTTAGTAGATTTGTTGCATATTTTAAGCGTCAATAAAACGTAGTCTCTGGTTCGCCGTCCCCAACAACATTTTTTATGTGATGGTTCCAGATGAAGTTGTTCGTATATGTAATCCGTTGGTGCTGAGATGAATCGACAACCTTTAAATTTATGTGATGTACCATGTAACCGAAATTTAAGAGAACTTTTTGGTACTCATGTATAGTACCACACACTTTCTGTTGCAAACGGTCAATTGTCACTTTTCACACCATACATATAGCTTGTGTAAACCACTTTGTAATTTCCACAGTATTTGTCTTATACATCTGTTGTACATCTACATAGACACTGCGCAAGTAACCGTAAGGTGCATTTCGAAGGGTACCCTGTACCACTACAAGTCATCTCCCTTCCTATGAGGGAAAATGACTCTTTTATATACCTCCGTATGACTCCTAATTTCTCGTACCTTATCTTCGTGGTCGTTACGCGAAATCTATGTTGGCGGAAATAGAATCGTTCTGAAGTCAGCTTCAAATGCCGGTTTTCTAAATTTTCTCGATAGTGGTCCTCGAAAAGAACACCCTTTCGCTCCAGAAGTTCCCGTTTGATTTCTCCAAGCACATCTGTTACTTACACTTTGTGTGATGTTAATTTCTTTTTTTTCCCTCTCCTCTCTTGTATTAACCTCTTCATCTCAGAGTAGCTCTTTCAACCTACGTCCTCAATTATTTGCTGGATGTATTCCATGCTCTGTCTTCCTCTAAGTTTTTACCCTCTACAGCTCTCTCTAGTACCGTGGAAGTCTTTCCCTCATGTCTTAACAGATGTCCTATCATCCTGTCCATTCTCCTTATCAGTGTTTTCTACATATTCCTTTCTTCTCCGATCATGTGCAGAACCTTAGCTTATCAGTCCACCTAATTTTCAACATTTCTCTGTAGCACCACATCTCAAATGCTTCGATTCTCTTCTGTTCCGGTTTTCCCACAGTCCATGTTTTCACCAACATTCTCAGAAATGTCTTCCTCAAATTAAGGCCGACATTTGATATTAGTAGACCTTTCCTGGCCAGAAACGCCATTTTTGCCATTGCTAATCTGCTTTTGATGTCCTCTTTGCTCCGTCCGTCATGGATTATTTTACTGCCTAGGTAGCAGAATTCCTTAACTTGATCTGCTTCGTGACCCTCAATACTGATGTTAAGTTTCTCGCTCTTCTCATTTCTACTACTTCTCACTACCCTCGTCTTTCTTTGATTTACTCTCAAACCATACTGTGTACTCATTAGACTGTTCATTCCGTTCAGCAGATCATTTAATTCTTCTTCACTTTCACTCAGGATAGCAATGTCATCAGCAAATCGTATCATTGATATCCTTTCACTTTGAATTTTAATTCCACAACAGAACCTTTCTTTTATCTCCACCATTGCTTCCTCGATGCACAGATTGAACAGTAGGGGCAAAAGGCTACATCTCTGTCTCACTCTTTTTAATACGATCACTTCGTTCTTGGTCGTCCACTCTCGTTATTCCCTCTTGGCTGTTGTACATATTGAATATGACCCGTCTCTCCCTATAGCTTACCCCTACTTTTCTCAGAATTTCGAACATCTTGAACCATTGTACATAGTCGAACGCTTTTTCCAGATCGACAAATCTTACGAACGTTACGTGATTTTTCTTTAGTCTTGCTTCCTTCATCAACCACAATCTCAGAATTGCCTCTCTCATGCCTTTATCTTTCCTAAAGCCAAACTGATCGTCATCTAGCGCATCCTCAGTTTTATTTTCCATTCTTCTGTATATTATTCTTGTCAGAAACTTGAATGCATGAGCTGTTAAGCTGATTGTGTGATAATTCTCGCACTTGTCAGCTCTTACCGTCTTCGGAATTGTGTTGATAATGCTTTTCCGAAAGTCAGATGGCATGTCGCCAGACTCATACATTCTACGCACCAACGTGAATAGTCGTTTTGTTGCCACTTTCCCAAATGGTTTTAGAAATTCTGATGGTATGTTATCTATATCTTCTGCCTTATTCGATCTTAAGCCCTCCAAAACTCTTTTAAATTCTGATTCTAATACTGGATCCCCTATCTCTTCTAAATCGACTCCTGTTTCTTCTTCTATCACATCATACAAATCTTCCCCGTCAGAGAGGCTTTCAGTGTACTCTTTCCATCTGTCCGCTCTCTCCTCTACATTTAACGGTGGAATTTCCGTTGCATTTTTAATGTTATCACCCCTATTTTTAATGTCACTGAAGGTTGTTTTGACTTTCCTGTATGCTGAGTCTGTTCTTCCTACAATCATTTCTTTTTCGATATCTTCACATTTTTCCTGCAGCCATTCCGTCTTAGTTTCTCTGCACTTTCTATTTATTTCATTCCTTAGCGACTTGTATTTCTATATTCCTGAGTTTCCGGGGACATTTTTGTACTTCCTCCTTTAATCGATCAATTGAAATATTTCTCCTGTTACCCATGGTTTCTTCGCAGTTACCTTCTTTGCACCTATGTGTTCCTTCCCAACTTCTATGATGGCCCTGTCTAGAGATGTCCTCTTCAACTGTACTGCCTACTAAGCTATTGCTTATTGCTGTATGTACAGCGTTAGAGCACTTCAACCATATCTCGTCATTCCTTAGCACTTCCTTACCCACTTCTTTGCGTATTGATTCTTCCTGACTAATGTCTTAAACTTCAGTCTACTCTTCATCACTACTATATTTTGATCTGAGTCTATATGTGCTCCTGGGTACGCCTTACAATCCAGCACGTGATTTCGGAATCTCTGTCTGACCATTATGTAATCAAACGGAAATCTTCCCGTATCACCCGGCTTTTTCCAAGTATACCTCCTCCTCTTGTCATTCTTGAACAGAGTATTCGCTATTACTAACTGAAACTTGTTACAGAACTCATTTAGTGTTTCTTGTCTCTCATTGAATGTCCCAAGCCTTGCTTGTCCCAAGCCCATTTTCTCCTGTAACCTTTTCTTCTACTCCTTCCCCTACAACTGCATTCCAGTCTCCCATGACTATTAGATTTTCATATCCCTTTACATACTGTATTACCCTCTCAATATCCTCATACACTTTCTCTATCTCTTCATCTTCAGCTTGCGACGTCGGCATGTATACCTGAACTATAACCTACAGGTAACGAATATAGCAGCCCGCATCTGAATTATTTCCTTGTCTTCCTTAAACTGACCAACCTACAGGTAACGGATATAGCAGGCTACATCTGAATTATTTCCATGTCTTCCTAATACCGACCTGGTACAGATCGCAAGCAGGACACTACTAACGCTGTATCGGAATATTACAGGTTTCTGTTTTTCACTCATTCGCGTTAATTTACATTTTTCTACATTTAGAGGTAGCTGTCATTCATTACACCAACCAGAAATTTTGTACAAGTCATCCTTTATCCTCCTACAGTCACTCAACTCCGACACTTTCCCGTACCCCAACGCATCATCAGCATACAACCGAACATTGGTGCTCAGGCTGTCCGTCAGATCATTTTTGTTTACAGAGAATAAGAGCGATCCTGTCACACTTCCCTATGCAACAATGACAGCACCTGAGGAACACTCGCTATCGAGGATAACATACTACGTTCTATTACTTAAGAAGTCTTCGAACCACTCACAAATTCGGGAACCTATTCCATGCGCTCATACAGTACCTTCGTTAACAGTTAGCAGTGGGGCATCGTGTCAAACGCTTTTCGGAAATCTAGAAATAGTTACAGGGGCAACAGTCTGGATAACTGATCTGGCCTTTAACATTAGTCAATATGGCTTTGCTATGCTGGTGCTGCAAATGACTGAAATGAAGGACATATAACAGCCTCAATTTTTTCCCGAGGGCATGTAGGTCTACTGTAAGGCTTAAAAGAAATGCTAAACAGGTGAAACAAGTAGAGAATAGCAGCTTTTAAAGTGTGGTAGTGCAGAAGAATGCTGAAAATTACATGGGTCGATGGAGTAAGAAATGAGGTATTGGGGGGAAAAATTTAAGACATAACCTTGCTGAAAGGTTGAATCGGTTGGTTGGATGCATTCTGAGGCATCAAGGAACTGTTTATTTGGTAATGCAGGGAAGTCTTGGGCAGGGGGGGGGGGAGAGATAGTAGAGGGAGACCAAGTGATGAATACAGCAAACAGGTAAAATGAGTCTAAGCTGCAGTCGTTACGCAGAGATCAAGAGACTTGCACCTGGCAGGCTAGCTTGAAGAGCTGCATCAAACCAGTCTCTGGGCTGAAAGCCACAACAAAAACAACTTTTTTAGAATCGACGGTACCTTTTTCCTCTTATAATTTAAAAACCTAGCATAGATACACAAAAGCTTCACTTCCCAGTCCCCTTACCCGCGGAAAAAAATCGTATCTGACTTCACTATAAAGCAGATCTCACTTTCAGCTATCTTCGTTACAAAGGCCATTTTTAGGAGCATTGGTTTATGATTTGTCATTGTGGTTCAAGTGTGTCAAGTCTATTGTGATAATAATTAAGCGTTATCAAAGTATCGTGTACTACGTTCATACTGTTAACACTGTCCGCCCCTGGTAGCTGAGTGGTCAGCGCGACGGAATGTCATACCAAACGGCCCGGGTTCGATTCCCGGCTGGGTGGGAGATTTTCTCCGCTGAAGGACTGGTTGTTGTGTTGTCCATATCATCGTCATTTCATCCCCATGGACACGCCAGTCGCCGAAGTGGCGTCAACTCGAAAGACTTGCACCAGGCGAACGCTCTACCCGAGGGAAGGCCCTAGCCACACGGCATTTCCATTACTGATACTAAAATGTAGACTTTCACGGTCGGAAATATCATGTCCATTACAATTAGCCAGGCTGTTACGCCGCGGTCGGTTGATGAATTCTGCGTCGATTCCCAACGTTTCGTCTCCGACTGCGGGAGTCGCCTCTACGGGGAGGAGATGTCAAAAGAAGTGCGACGCCTGGAGGCACTCCAGAAGAAGAGAGTGCAGCTTTTGTTTTCCCTCACATTTCTGTCTCGTTGCAGAGCCGTCGGCGTTATACCGAAGTTTCTGAAGATAAAGCGACTGTTCTATTCGGGAAAGGCACAACGCATTTTCAAACGGACTGAGGAGGCCTTACTACGAGAGCAGACCCGACGGGACTTGGCAAGCACAAACTGTAAGTTAATGTCTCTCCATATTACGATCAGTAATAAACTGTGCAGCGGTGACTGGGATAAAATTGATAAACTACTGCATGATACCATGGGGAAGCGTATGTTGACAACGTCTAGTAGACAGAAGAAGAAGTTTGATAATTTGCTACCTAATCAGACTGATCGGCATTTAGACGTTTCCCGGACCGTTATCAATTTGTCCAAACGTTCGTTATCTGACGATGAGACATCTGTGCTTGCCAAGGGAGGAAATTTTGCTGTTAGTCCGCGTTTTGTGCCCACGGAAGAAATTATAGCCAGTGTAGATGCAGGAATTCGCAGTGTGGATTCTGTAACAGCTGAAGAAATCCGTATAGAAACAGTGAGAATATTAGCCAATGCAAAACCGCCGAAAAGTGATATAACTGTGGGTGAGAGAAGAGCTTTAAAACTCCTGAATGACATCGATAGTATTTTGGTTCTCCCAGCTGACAAAGGAAGCGCAACGGTGGTTATGGATGTGGCCGACTATCAGAGAAAAATTACTGATCTGCTGGATCCGCAAGCATATAGGAAGCTGAATAAGGACCCCACTAACAACGTTCTCAGAACTGTGTCGTGGTTAATAAAAAAAGTCCTCCATTGAAGAGAGTGTACAGAAAGGTCTCTGCAATTCGGTTGCGCTACCACCGAGGCTTTATGGATTGCCCAAAATTCATAAAGAAAATGTGCCGTTAAGACCGATACTAAGTGCCATTGGTTCGCCCACCTACTGGTTAGCCAAGTTTTTGACTACGCTGTTAAAACCACTTGTGGGCCGTTCGGACTCTTATATAAAGAATTCGACACATTTCATCAGCAGATTCAATGGCATAGTCGTCCAGCCGGAGGACATATTGGTCAGCTTCGATGTGGTATCGCTGTTTACCGTGGTTCCACTTATGTATTGGAACAGCTGGATCGAATTTTTCCTGCCGACATTTCAGAACTGTCTAAGTGTTGTTTGACGACCACATATTTCAAGTGGAATGAACAGTTTTATGAGCAAACGGATGGCGTGGCTATGGGAAGCCCCCTAAGTCCCGTAATTGCAATCTTCTTTATGGAGAAATTAGAAGAACAGGCCTTAGGTACTGCCAGCAAAAAACCAAATGTATGGTTCCGATACGTGGATGACACGTTTGTGCTCTGGAGACATGGTAGGGAGGAACTAAGCCGGTTCCACGAACACCTGAACAGCATAAACACGAGAATTCAGTTTACAATGGAGGAGGAGGTAGACGGCAAATTACATTTCCTCGATGTGCTTGTTTTTAGAAACGAAAATGGTAGTTTGGGCCACTCAGTATACCGCAAACCCACGCACACGGACCGTTATTTGCACCGGGATTCTAACCACCACCCACAACAGAAGCGGGGTGTTATCAAGACGTTAGCGGACAGAGCTAGAAATATTTGTGAGCCTGAGTTGCTCGACGCTGAGATGGAACATCTCCACAATGCACTAATGAAGAACGGATATTCGTCCGCCGAAATAAAACGTGCGTTGAGGCAGCCACGCAGAAATCATACTGACGTACAGGCTACTGCAAAATCTAAGGTTTTCCTGCCGTTTGTTAAAAATGTAACGGAATGAATATGGAGGATCTTGACGAGAAGCGGAATATTACCGTAATTTACAAGCCCACCAGGAAGATACAGGAATACCTTAAGCCTGCCAAGGACACTCGCAAACCATTGGAAAAAGCTGGAGTGTATAGGATCCCATGCAGCTGTGGTGATGTTTATGTGGGTACCACTAAAATAACGGTTTCTAAACGTTTGGAAGAGCACAAGGGAAATTGTAGAAGAGGAGAAACGGAACGATCAGCTGTTGCGGAGCATGCTTTCCAGCCAGGGAACCACAATATTCGTTTCGAGGAGACGCAAGTACTAGCGGCCACAAGCGGATATTACGAAAGGCTCTACAGGGAGGCAATCGAAATCGCTAAACACCCAAATAATTTCAACCGAAAGGAGGAGGGCGTGAAATTAAACGGTATATGGATGCCGGTGTTAAAGAAGATGTGTACCACCCGTCCACTACTGGGTGATGGCAACGGCGATCGACGGCGACGGACAGCGGCCAATTGCACTGACGTTTTCAAAACACGTGACGTCACGCCGCGGCGTGGGAGCGCGCGGACACGGAATTTAGCGGCAGTCAGTAGCGAGCCAGTGGACCTTCCATCGAGCTACGGACCCCCTTGAAGATGTCTCCCGCAGTCGGAGACGAAACGTTGGGAATTGACACAGAATTCATCAACTGACCACGGCATAACAGCCCGGATAATTATAATGGACATTTCCATTACTGTTGACACTCAATATTTGACCAAAAAAATGATTCCACTTTCCTTTTAACCACCGTCTTCATGTTACTCAAAGCTGGGTTCCAGTATCTCTACGACAAGTTCCCTCATCTATTAGAAAAGAAATTGAAAGAAATCGATTTTGTTGGACCTGCCATTTGAAATATGATGTTCTATTCCAACGCTGAAAAAAAAAAAAGAAAGATAGCGCACGCGTTACTTGGAGATGACACAAGGATTTTACTAAGCTCTTAGGCTGAAATCTTTGTTCATGTTGCAAATTTAATTACGTTTCATTCCAATTATATTATGTCCCATCTTCTTGTCGGTGTTTTCCAGATATTCCTTTCCTCGTCGATTCTTCGGAGAACTTTCTCATTCCTTACCTTATCAGTCCACCTAATTTTGGACGTTCTTCTGTAGCGTTACATCTTCGATTCTCTTCTGTTCTGGTTTTTCCACACTCCATGTTTCACAGCCATACAATTCTGTGCTCTAAATGTACATACGCAGAAATTTCTTCGTCAAATTGAGATCTATGCTTGATACTAGCAGATTTCTCTTGGCCAGGAATACCCTTTTGCCAGTGCTAAAATGCTTTTTATATTCTTCTTGCTCCGTTCGACTGGGTTTATTCTGCTACCTAGGTAGCAAGCTTCCCTCTTCATCTACTTCATTATTACCAATTATGACGGTACGTTTCTCGGTATTGCTTGTTTTCATTACCTTCGTCTTTCTTAAATTTACTCTAAATCAGTATTCTGAACTCAATACATTGTTTATTCCATTTAACAGATTCTGCAGATCTTTTTGACTGTCCCTGAGGACAGCAGTGTCATCAGCTGCTCTTATTATTTGTACGCTTTTACGATGAATTTTAATCCCATTTTGAACCATTCTGTTGTTTTCGTCGTTGCTTCTTCGATGTATAGATTGAAAAGTAGGGGCGAAAGCCTATATCCCTGTATTACATAGTTTTTAATTCGAGCTCTTCGTTCAGGACCTCCCACTCTTGTTGTTCGCTCTTGGTTCTTCTACAAATTGTATGTTAGGAGTGATTCCCTACAGCTATCCTCTATTTCTCTCAGAATTTCGAACACCTCCACCATATTACGTGTCGAACACTTTTCCCAGGTCGACAAATCCAATGAGCGTATTTTTATTTATCTTCACTCTTACTTCCATTATCGACCGTAACATTAGAACTACCTCTCCGGTGCCTTTACCTTTCCTAATGCCCAACTAATAGTCATCTAACAGTTCCTCAATTTTATTTTCCATTCTTTTGCCTGTTATTATTGTCAGTAATTTAGATGTGTCAGTGTTAAGCTGACTGTGCTACAATTCTTGCACTTGTCGGCTCTAGCAGTTCTCGGAATTGTGTGGATGATGTTTAACCTAAAATTTGATAGTACATCGCCAGTCTCATAAACTCTACACACCAAAGTGAACAGTCGTTCTGTTTCCACTTCCGATGCAATTTTATCTATCCCTTTGCCTCATTTGATCTTAAAGTCTCCCAAAGCCCTTTCAAATTCTGATACTAATAGTGGATCCGCTTTATCTTCCCTATCGACTTCTGTTTCTTCTTCTTGTACCACTTCATCAGGCAGGCCCTCCCTCTCATAGAGACCTTCAGTGTACTTTTTCCATCTCTAAGCTAAGAAAAAGTAAATAAAATATTTTTTTTCGTCAACGTATGTTATCATTCGAAGTGTATAAGCTTCTATAATGTTGTATGAATATTTTTGTAATTTATGCACGTGTTATATAACTAAATTTCTCACAACCAGAAATGCCTTAATAATTGCTACAAGTACCGGAATTTTCTGTTTTGAAATAAAAGCTGTGTATGACATATTCTGTTGACAAGTGTACGTTAGGATCTAGAGATATAGTGCATAGTTAGCAGTGGTTCCATTTTCGTATTGCCGTAGTCGGTATTTACACATTGAAAAACGCGAGTTCATCTTTTGATGTTCGAGAACTCACTTTGAGAACAATGCGATTTAGCAGGGTAGAAAGCACGGGGAGAAGTAGCTCGAGGAAGGAAGGGAATCTGATTTCGTGTGAAAACTTCAAAGGCGGTATCCTGGCCGTAATAGGGGGCGGGATGGTGGAATGTCGATACTGGGTGGGCTGAAGATTCCGGCTGCAAGACCTTTAGCCGACAGCGCTTGTCGTACCGTATTGCAGACAAGGTGTGATGCATTTATAAAGTGAAGACTAACCTTTGCTGCGCCGGTAAACACAATTTAATCTCAAAACAATACAACCTTGACTGTTAGTGAGGTACGTATGGTAAGAATTTGATGCCTCCACTCCTTGTAAATTTTAAACCTCGGTGTTCATGAATGATTATGAAGCTGGTTTGCACAAAAATTTACTGTTAAGATATTGAACATAGTACTTAGAAAAGCGATCCGATTGCTATGCTACTCTTCTGGAGATGGCAGAACCCACGCAAGTGTAACTAAAGGGATTATTTCGAAGTGTTTCCGAAGAATTCAGGTTTGAATGCTGACTACCAGTACTGAAAGATGACTGTTTATTATGTATTAACCGGTGCCTTCTAGTATCGACTTGTGTGGGATAAAACAACTTGCCATTTGTGACCTATGCTGTCTAAAAAATCATACACTACTGGCCATCAAAATTGCTACACCAAGAAGAAATTAAGATGATAAACGGGTATTCATTGGACAAATATATTATACTAGAACTGACATGTGATTACATTTTCACGCAATTTGGGTGCATAGATCCTGAGAAATCAGTACCCAGAACAACCACCTCTGGCCGTAATAACGGCCTAATACGCCTGGGCATTGAGTCAAACAGAGCTTGGATGGCGTGTACAGGTACAGCTGCCCATGCAGCTTCAACACAATACCACAGTTCATCAAGAGTAGTGACTGGCGTATTGTGACGAGCCAGTTGCTCGGCCACCATTGACCAGACGTATTCAGTTGGCGAGAGATCTGGAGAATGTGCTAGCCAGGGCAGCAGTCGAACATTTTCTGTATCCAGAAAGGCCCGCACAGGACCTGCAACATGCGGTCGTGCATTATCCTGCTGAAACCTAGGGTTTCGCAGGGGTCGAATGAAGGGTAGAGCCGGCCGAAGTGGCCGTGCGGTTCTACGCGCTGCAGTCTGGAACCGCGAGACCGCTACGGTCGCAGGTTCGAATCCTGCCTCGGGCATGGATGTGTGTGATGTCCTTCGGTTAGTTAGGTTTAACTAGTTCTAAGTTCTAGGGGACTAATGACCTCAGAGGTTGAGTCCCATAGTGCTCTGAGCCATTTGAACCATTTTTTTGAAGGGTAGAGCCACGAGTCGTAACACATCTGAAATCTAACGTCCACTGTTCAATGTGCCGTCAATGCGAACAAGAGGTGACCGAGACTTGTAACCAATGGCACCCCATACCATCACGCCGGGTGATACGCCAGTATGGCGATGACGAATACACGCTTCTAATGTGCGTTCACCGCGCTGTCGCCAAACACTTATGCGACCATCTTGATGTTGTAAACAGAACCTGGACTCATCCGGAAAAATGACAATGTTACAGGACCAGTTTCAGCTTCTGGATGGGTGCTGAGAATATGGAATATCTCGACTACCATCGTTCTAAAGAAGTGTAAGGTAAAGTACCGAGAAGCTGATTTGTTAGCTCAATACAGGAAATCTGTAATGGACTCGGAGATCGTCTCATGTCGGTATGTTACCCCTACAATTGGGTATCCAGAATGGAAAATACACAAAGGGTCCACTGATATCACACTTTAACTATGGGCGAGGAAAATAGACAAATGCCCAAGAGAGCAGTTCAAAGTTTCCTAGAGTTATAAGAGTGTAACCTGACAGAGGTTCCATTTGTGACAACAGAAAGGACGTGGTGCACTGTGTGGAACATATAGAGACTACTGGAATGAGGAATACGCTCTATATGAAGCGAAGCTGAAGCGAAGTACCCCGGCCGTCCGCTCTTCGTCAAATGGGCTGAATCTGAAGCGGAGCTCGTAGACGTGCACAGCGCCGGCTAGAGAGCGCTGTCGTCTGTGTCTGTGTCGTAGTGCCAACCTAAGAACTTGCACCTACGCCGTGGCATCGTAGCTATCGATACCACAACAAGTAAACGTGATGAATAGTGAGAGCAGACGAGACACCACCTGGAAGTCTCACAGAAATGAGAACTGCTATTAAAAGGGTGTGAACTATTTTACGACAAGGGAATTCAAGATTCAAAACGTCCAAAACGGAACGCAATTTCAAAAAAACGTTAAAGACATATGTTTTAACAGAGCACAGAGAAACGGTGTGATTGAGAAACTGTTGCGTCTGTTTGTTGCAGCATATGTGATAAACTATTATGTTTTCATCACTAAATAGGGCGAGAAGGCATGTCTCACTCACTTACTTGGCGTACAAATTAGGTGCGTCCGTTAGAGATTCCTATCATATGACACACTTACCGTGACTAATGCTGTCTACGACACACCAGACGTGTTTTTCGGTGGAGGATTCGATTGACTTGTCACCTTGTCGTCAAGCGTTTGCGGTTCCCATTCAAAACCCACTTCCTTTCGACTGCTAATAGAGTAGTTGTGCAGAATCTACTGCCTTTATATATCCCTTCCTTACATCTTGCTGTTGCAAACGGACGTTACACCACGACACTGACACAAATTTGAATAGTAGTGAACACGTAGTGCATAGTGGGGCGATCACTCTGTTGCAGAAATTATTCAAAAGCATAGATCGCTTAAATACTGTTTTATTTTATTTTATGGAATAGAATAACCATGAGATTAGTTGTTTTTCAATTTTTTGTGACAATGATTTTATAACAGCTGGTCTGACTCGTGTATCGTCATATCCAAATGGTTTATAAATGTTGATCTGCATTCAGATCCGATGATGGCACCTTTAGTGTATTGAAACCCGTTATCCAGTAAACAGTATTTAAGCGATCTTGGCTTTTGAATTATTTCTATAAATTTCAATACAGATAACAGCGGAAAAAAATTAAAAAACTAAAAATTGCCACAAGGGAGGTTTGAACACGACTCGTCCGCTTGGCAGGCCGACACCGTGATCACTTTTTTTTTTATTTTTCACCTGGGGAGCATAAAAGGGATTCAAAAAAAGAAGGAAGGAAAATTGCCGTTGCCACTTTATCCGTAAATTAATAAAAAACAAAAAAACACCACCATAGACGTTGGCCCTATCTAAACGTTCTCCCAGTACGACTAACCTAGAGCTATGAAAGTACGAGAAAGAATAAAGGGAAGGAAACAGCAAGGGATCTATGAAAGTTAAACATAATTAGTTTTTTATTCGTTTTATTTTATTTTACTTTTTTATTTATTTTATTTTATTTCACTTTTTATTTCCTTTTTTATTTTTATTTTGGTTTTATATATGATCGCCTTGAGTAGCGGGTCTTGCGTTGGCCAGCACGTCCAAACGCGTCTTCTCGTTGAGTGGGCGTAGATTCCGTTATCGGTTCTGTTTGGTTTGGTAGGTTCAGGTCAGTTTTCAGCTTCTCATGGCTTGGACGTTCCAATTGCGACGAGGATCATTAAAGGAGTTCCCCAAGAAATTGGAGAAGCATTGCTGATGAAGTGGGGTTCGTGTTAGGACGCAGTGTCGTACGTCGAGATAATTCCAATATCCTAGCACTGACTTATGGCCAGAACTAAAAAGATAACGTATCGTGTGGCCACAGATACAGTTCACAGTGTGAGTTTTGGTATTGCTGACCATGACACCTTTGCTCTCCCACACTGTTCAATATTGGGCTTCTTGACCTTGGAGCGTTCACCGTTTCTGTTCTAAACTACTGGCCATTAAAAATGCTGCACCAAAAAGAAATGCAGATGATAAACGGGTATTCATTGGACAAATATATTATACTAGAACTGACATGTGATTAAGTTTTCACGCAATTTGGGTGTATAGATCCTGAGAAATCAGCACCCAGAACAACCACCTCTGGCCATAATAACGGCCTTGATACGCCTGGCCATTGAGTCAAACAGAGCTCGGATGGCGTGTACAGGTACAGCTGCCCATGCAGCTTCAACACGATACCACAGTTCATCAAGAGTAGTGACTGGCGTATTGTGACGAGCCAGTTGCTCGGCCAACATTGATCAGACGTTTTCAATTGGTGAGAGATATGGAGAATGTGCTAGCCAGAGCAGCAGTCGAACATTTTCTGTATTCAGAAAGGCCCGTACAGGACCTGCAACATACGGTCGTGCATTATCCTACTAAAATGTAGGGTTTCGCAGGGATCGAATGAAGGGTAGAGCCGCGGGTCGTAACACATCTGAAATCTAACGTCCACTGTTCAAAGTGCCGTCAATGCGAACAAGAAGTGACCGAGACCTGTAACCAATGGCACTCCATACCATCACGCCGGGTGAGACGCCAGTATGACGATGACGAATACACGCTTCCAATCTGCGTTCATCGCGATGTCGCCAAACACGGACGCGACCATCATGGTGCTGTAAACAGAACCTGGATTCATCCGAAAATATGACGTTTACCACTCGTGCACCCAGGTTCGTCGTTGAGTACACCATCGCTGGCGCTCCTGTCTGTGGTGCAGCGTCAAGGGTAACCGCAGCCACGGTCTCCGAGCTGATAGTCCATGCTGCTGAAAACGTCGTCGAAGTGTACGTGCAGATGGTTGTTGTCTTGCAAACGTCACCATCTGTTGACTCAGGGATCGAGACGTGGCTGCACGATCCGATACAGCCATGCGGATAAGATGCCTGTCATCTCGACTGCTAGTGATACGAGGCCGTTGAGATCCTGCACGGCGTTCCGTATTACCCTCCTGAACCCAGAGATTCCATATTCTACTAACAGTCATTGGATCTCGACCAAAGCGAGCAGCAATGTCGCGATACCATAAACAGCAATCGCGATAGGCTACAATCCGACGTTTATCAAAGTCGGAAACGTGATGGTACGCATTTCTCCTCCTTACACGAGGCATCACAACAACGTTTCACCAGGCAACGCCGGTCAACTGCTGTTTGTGTATGAGAAATCGGTTGGAAACTTTCCTCATGTCAACACGTTGTAAGTGTCGCCACCAGCGCCAACCTTGTGTGAATGCTATGAAAAGCTAATCATTTGCATATCACAGCATCTTCTTCCTGTCGGTTAAATTTCGCGTCTGTAGTACGTCATCTTCGTGGTGTAGCAATTTTAATGGCCAGTAGTGTATTAATGTATGAGCTGGTGCGATGGCAGCGCTTCTGGAGCCGCATGTCTGCTACTGCTACATTACTTAGCTTTACTCTCACTGGTGTAAAAATCTAACAAAATATTGTAACAAGAGTGGTATGTAATTATGCGCTGTTGCCTATTTGAATACTGCATTGTAATACGCATTATTCACAAGGGAAACGCCCCATCGTATCCCCCTTATATTTAATGACAAGAGCGCCCAGTGGATAGCACGCTAAAAACTGAAGACATATCAAGCATGGAAACAGGAAGAAGTTGTACTAAACTGTGAAAAAAAGTACACTACTGGCCATTAAAATTGCTACACCACGAAGATGACGTACTACAGACGCGAAATTTAACCGACAGGAAGAAGATGCTGTGATATGCAAATGATTAGCTTTTCATAGCATTCACACAAGGTTGGCGCTGGTGGCGACACCTACAACGTCCTGACATGAGGATGGTTTCCAATCGATTTCTCACACACAAACAGCAGTTGACCGGCGTTGCCTGGTGAAACATTGTTGTGATGCCTCGTGTAAGGAGGAGAAATGCGTACCATTACGTTTCCGACTTTGATAAAGGTCGGATTGTAGCCTACCGCGATTTCGGTTTATCGTATCGCAACATTGCTGCTCGCTTTGGTCGAGATCCAATGACTGTTAGCAGAATATGGAATCGGTGGGTTCTGGAGGGTAATAAGGAACGCCGTACTGGATCCCAACAGCCTCGTATCACCAGCAGTCGAGATGACAGGCATCTTATCCGCATGGCTGTAACGGATTTCCTAGAGTTATAAGAGTGTAACCTGACAGAGGTTCCATTTGTGACAACAGAAAGGACGTCGTGCACTGTGTGGAACATGTAGAGACTACTGGAATGAGGAATACTCTCAATTAATACATTACAAGACATTGCTTATAATCAAAATATGAAACAGGTTAGTATTTTATAGATTTCATAACAAGTTAAATAACAGTAATTCAAAAGAAGCTAGATTATTGCTATGTATTATCTAGTTGAGCAGTCTTATACTTACAGTAGTAGTGTAATCGTAAACAGTTATCATGCTCATTGAAAGCCTATATAGATTTTGAGTTATACAGTTACCTGACCCTGTCAAATGACCTATGTACATTAAAATGATTACCAACCAAAACATGCCTTTAGCGTGGTGTAAATGTCCCGCTGTAATTGTACACACTGTTGTATGTGACAACACAGAAGGAGGCTAGTACACTTCATTAGGCAAACCACAGCTGCAGTCAATTCGAACTAAAATAGAAATGTTTGACAACGCGTAGCTAGGTTACTTACTGCGTGTCAAAAGTATATATCCACCATAAGGGACAACTGAAACCTAATCATAGCTAACACTTGGTTTAAGAATCGTGAAAGAAAGTCGTATACGTGGAAGAGGCCTGAGGACACTGGAAGGATTCAGATAGATTATATAATGGTAAGACAGAGATTTAGGAACCAGGTTTTAAATTGTAAGACATTTTCAGGGGCAGATGTGGACTCTGACCACAATTTATAGGTTATGAACTTTAGACTGAGAGTGAAGAAACTGCGAAGAGGTAGTAATTTAAGGATAAACTGAAAGAACCAGAGGTTGTAGATAATTTGAGAGAGAGAATTAGGGAACGATTGACAAGAACAGGGGAAAGAAATACACTAGAAGAAGAATGGGTAGCTTTGAGAGGTCAAATAGTGAAGACAGCAGAGGATCAAGTAGGTAAAAAGAGGAGGGCTAGTAGAAATCCTTGGGTAACAGAAGAGATATTAAATTTGATTGATGAAAGGAGAAAATATAAAAATGCAGTAAATGAAGCAAGTGAAAAGGAATACAAACGACTCAAAAATGAGATCGACAGGAAGCGCAAAATGCTAACCAGGGATGGCTAGAGGACAAAAGAAATCATGTAGAGGCATAAGTCACTAGGGGTAAGATAGATACTGCCTACAGGAAAACTGAAGAGACCTTTGGAGAAAAGAGAACCACTTGTATAAATATCAAGAAGTCAAATGGAAAACCACTCGTAAGCAAAGAAAGGAAAGCAATAAGGAGGAAGGAGTATATAGAGGGTCTTTACAAGGGCGATGTACTTCAGGGCAATATCATGGAAATTAAAGAGGACGTAGATGAAGATAAAATGGGAGATATGATACTGCGTGAAGAATTTGACAAAGCACTGAAAGACCTAAGTCGAAACAAGGCCCCCGGGAGTAGACAACATTCCATTAGAATTACTGGTAGCCTTGGGAGAGCCAGCAATGAAAAAACTCTACCATCTGGTGGACAAGATATATGAGACAGGTGAAATACCCTCGGTCTTCAACAAGAATATAATAACTCCAGTCTCAAAGAAAGCAGGTGTTGATAGGTCTGAAAATTACCGAACTGTAAGTCTTGTAAGTCACGTCTGCAAACTAACACGAATTATTTACAGAAGAATGAAAAAACTGGTAGAAGCTGACCTCGGGGAAGATCAATTTGGATTTCGTAGAAATGTAGAAGCACACGAGGCAATACTGAAACTATGACTTATCTTGGAAGACAGATTAAGGAAAGGCAAACCTATTTTTCCAGCATTTGTACATATAGAGAAAGATTTTGACAATGTTGACTAGAATACACTCTTCAAATTCTGAAGGGCGTAGGGGTAAAATACAGTGAGCGGAAGGCTATTTACAGTTTGTTCAGAAACCAGATGGCAGTTATAAGAGTCGACGGGCATGAAAGGAAAGCAATGGTGTAAGACGTCTGCTTTGCCGGCGATGGGCGAGGCATGACAGAATCTCTGACCAGAGAGTAGTTTATCGTTCGTTGTTGCTTGTCACTAGTCTGCGCTTGACTGCGCGAGTCGACAGTAGTAGTTGAGTAGTAGTCTGTGTGAGTCGGCGGGAGTCGGCACGTGTCGGTGGCGTGCTCTGCTCGCGACTCTGGTCAGGACTCTGGACGATGAGTATTGTTGTAGAAGGTAAGGAAGCAGCCTTGCACATATTTAATAATGTATGTTAATTGTAATTTAATTTGTTCAAAAAAAATGCCCCAAGAACTGGCGGGATTTAAACAGGGCAGGGCCCTCTCGACAAGGTGAATTTGTAGAAGTTAGGTCTAGAGATGGGGGATCCACTCGTGAACTAATTCATAGAGTTGAATCTTTCAAAGGAGTGAACAATCAGTGATTCAGAAAAAAAGAACGGTAGCTCCAAAGTTTCCCACAGCAGAGAGAGAGAGAGAGAGAGAGAGAGAGAGAGAGAGAGTCGGAGCAGACCAGTGGGGCCTCTGCTGGTCAGAGCACACTGCAGGCAACACAACACAGCCAGCGCCGGCCTCTACCCGGCTTCTGCCTTGGCTGCCTGCATTGTGCAGTGCCCCATTGGATTTTGTGTTTCACATATACCGTGCCCTCTCTGTGCTTCCTCTGCCGCGTGCAGTGCCTGGCGCACCTTAGCATAGCACTCCGTCGGCGATCGTTTCAGTCGCACGTCCTGCCCTCTGGGCAGCTGATGCGAGCAACAGGACAGAGAGCCTCCTAGCGGAGAACATGAGAACTACTTGCAACAACCTGCTCACAAGAGAACGGACGATTTGTCTCCAAGCAGGTGAGTAGTGGCAGTTCACCGCTCCCCCCACCCTCAGAACTCGCCTGCTCAACTCTCACCCCACCGTTCTCGACTCTAGCCAGAGTGTTGAGCAAAGCAACTCAGGTATCACTCTGGTCTCTGCGGTCTTAGCTCACGCAGTAATACAGCTCGCGTCTCGACCTGCTTGACTCGGCGCCTCTGCATCGGAGTTCGTCTCTTCTGGATAGTGTTCTTCGTAGTAATACCGTTATGTATATTACATAATTATGTTATGTAAACATCATTTGTTTTTATTTCATTTTTATTTGTTTAAACTGATCAGATTAGGTTCCTGACGGCGCCTCTTACTATAGGATTTTTTATTATGGTCACTCGAATTTACACTTTAATTATGAGCGAACCGATAAACGTATAGCAAAAGTGATACACCAATATTTTCCTTGTTTTATTCTGCGGAAGGCTAAATGCAGCACTTTGGTCTTACAGTCAAATTTATATTTTTTTTTTATTTTTGTACGGATTTTGCGATTTTAGGCGTTTTCGGAAGGAAATGTTCACTTTAAAAATATATGGCTTGCGATGTATTTGTACGAGGTTAATAAAATTTTAATACATTATAGCCAAATATATTGTTAATGTAAATCTCAACTTACAACATTTTCTGATCACCCAAAAAACCACGATAGTGCAAAATAAATCAATAATCAAAAACTTTGTCATATCGTGGAAATTTCAATAAACAATACAAAATTCTTACTCATTATCTGTGTTACTTCAAAATAGGATCAAATAAGATCAAAATACAGGTATAGTACTGGAATAAACCAAGTTTAAAGGGCAATGTGCCTTCCATTTATTTTCTGTTGTGAATGAGTGGTGAGTCATGAAAAAGAGCTAGTTCATTTCAGGGAGTGAACAGTTCTGATCCGATCTCTGAAAAGAACAGTTTTGCCCATCTCTAGTTAGGTCTCCAAACCCCAATAACGACGCGCGCCAACAAAGAGACAATAGGCAATGAGTCATACCGCTGGCAGCCACAAAACGTACGTATGAAACTAACGACGCAGATGCCGTAGCTAGTAATTACGTAAAAATGGAAGACATTAGGGACATCTTACTCCAAGAACACGACGTAAAACATAACAACATTGCATAGCCTGTGATTCACATTACAGTAAATGACGTAGAATTTACGGCAGTACTTGACTCTGGCAGTCCCATTTCAGTAATTAGTGAAACAGCCTTTAGCAAATGCAACAAATCGAACGATTGCACCACACTTCCGTTACATAAGATTAAATTACAAGGTGCAATCTTTGGAAAAAGTGTAGATGTACGACAACAAACCAACTTAGAATTCTTTTGTCAAAGCCACAGCTTCTGTATGAACTTTCTTATTGTTCCATTATTGTCGACGGAAATTATACTGGGAGTAAACTTTTTGAATGAATACAAAACAATCTTAAGCTTTCACGATGCTGAAATAAGTTTAGAAAAAGCAGGTAAGTCAGTAGCTTTGAAATTTGAAGATTGGCTCTCAAACCATGACGAAGAAATTAATCGGCTTTACCTCCTGTTAGACAACAGTTTGGAATTTTCGACGGAACTTGACACTAACAATCACTCTGCAAGTACTGACAGGGGTGATATCGACGGCGCATTTGATACTAATGAGTTAATTCAGAATAAAACTCAAACAATTGAGAATTGTAATGACAATGATAGGCAAGACCTTTTTGAGATTTTACAGGCACATTCCACAGTTTTTAATCACAAAACAGGAACAATCAAGGGATTTCAATACCAATTTCGTGTTCGTGAGCATACTAAATTTTGTGTTAGACCATACGTAATTCCGGCGCATTATAGGGACCGTGTTAGAACAGAAATACAATCTATGATTGACGAGGGCATTATTGAGCCTGCAGTAAGCTCATACAACAATCCATTACATGTTGTTGAGAAGAAAAATGTATCGATCAGGCTTGTCTTAGATTCGAGACAAATCAATACTATCATCATTCCTGAAACAGACAGGCCGCAAACGTTGGAAGAGCTTCTTCAAAATTTTAATGGTGTAAAAGTGTTGTCTTCCATTGATCTCAGATCCAGCTTTTATCAGATCGAACTTCATCCAGAATGTAGAAAATACACAACTTTCCTTTGTTTCGGCGTTTGTTATCAGTTTCGGAAACTTCCTTTTGGTTTGAACATTTCTTCGGCAGCATTCATTCGCGGGCTAAATTCCATATTACCTGAGTTCTTAAAACGTCACACCTTATATGTGGACGATATTCTAATAGCAGAAGCTTCATGGGAACAACATAATCGCATCCTAACAGTTTGTTACGTATTTTTGCAGAATCTGGAATTACAGTTAACTTGGAATAGTCTGAATTCGGTAGGACTAAGGTGAAGTATTTGGGAAATATTATTTCTTCTTTAGGCATTCAGCCGGATCCTGAAAATTTAGAAGCAATAAGAGGCATTCCAGTTTCATCCACAAAAAAAGAAGTCCGCAGTTTTCTAGGTCTTGTAAATTTTTACCGTCGTTTTCTGAATATGCAAATTCTAGTTACACCAAAACTTTGTTCTCTCACTGGAAAAAATACTATTTGGAACTGGGACGAACAAGCACAGTTGGAATTCAATTCTTTGAAAGAATCGCTACTTAACGCGCCAATACTAGCTCATCCAGATCTGTCACAAGATTTCTGGCTTAGCACGGATTCTTCTAAAGTCGGCCTTGGTGCCCATTTATTTCAAGAAGCCATAGAAAATGACACTACGGTTCAGAAAACCATTGCTTTTGCTAGCCGAGTGCTAACAAAATCTGAAAACAAATTATTCCGTTACTGAATTACAAGCTTTAGCTATCGTTTTGGCATTTAACAAGTTCCGTTTCTTTCTTTCTGGTAAGCACGTAAAAGTATACAGTGATCATCGTGCATAACCATTTCTTATGTCTTCAAAATTAAATCATGAGAGGTTAAAACGTTGGGCATTGTTTCTGCAAGAATTCCGCTTCACAATAGTCTACATTCCCGGCAAGGAGAACATTGTTGCGGATGCACTGTCAAGCGCACCGGCTGGGCTTGAGAAAAGTAACACAGAAGGCAACCTCGAGAAAAATTTCAGTATTCTTTAGATTCAGAAAGTCGCCTTTGAAAACTTCATCACCACATCTTTAAAGGACATTGCTCATGAACAAGATAAAGATCCGATTTGGAAAGACATCAAAAGCATATGGCATGAAAAGACACACACACAGTTTCGGCATTACTATCTGGTTAGAAACAACATACTCTTCAAACGCTGCACTGTTGATGACAAGCTCTGGGTACTTTGCATTCCTGATGATTTTGTTAATTAGCTCATTTGGTACATTCATTTCAGCTATGCACATTTTGGTCCACGAAAATGTTATCATATTCTTCGAACGACTTGTAATTTTAACAATATGGAAAAGAGAATTCAAAGAGTCTTGTCTATTTGTAAACTTTGTCAAAAGGCGAAACCATCTACTATCTCACATCGTGCTCCGCTGTTTCCTATCATTCCTTCTAAATTAAAAGAATTTGCTGATGTTGATCTCTTGGGACCCCTTGTCAGAACATCGAATGTATTTTCGTACGTTCTAGTCGCTGTTGAACTTACTTCAAAATTTGTTTCTTTCACTCCATTACGTAAAGCCACTGGACGATCTGTATCCAACGCCTTTGTTAAAAATTTCTTACGTGAAGTTGGCCACGTTGCTAAAGTCATTTCAGATAACGGACCGCAATTCAGATCTGCTGTTTGGTCACGCATACTTCGCAACCATAAAATCAAACCTGTTTTTATTTCATTGTACTCACCACATTGTAACCCCTCCGAACGGATTATGAAAGAAATCAATAAGCTTTGCGGACTTTATTGTCACAGAAAGCATCAGCATTGGGACAGATATTTACACTTATTTCAAAACATGCTGAATGAAATGCCTCATGACTTGACTGCTTTACCACCTACTCTTGTACTGAAAAATGAAGAACCACCGAACAGAATCAGAGAGCTTGTACCTTTCCCGAATACACGTAAACTTCGACACAAAGACATAATTGATTTGGCTATTAAAAATGTAAAATCTGCAGCAGACAAAAGGAGAAAACTACACGGTAAAGCAAATGCAAAGAAATTATATATTGGTCAGAAAGTTCTCATTAAAGCTCATTCATTGTCACAGAAGAAGAAACACTTGAGTCACAAATTCTTTCTAGTTTACAATGGACCTTACAGAATCCGACGTATACCACATGATAATTGTGTTGAAGTTGAAACTCTGCGTACTAGGAAGAGTTAAGGTTTACACCACATTTCACATGTAAAACCCTTTACTGCAAGATAATCTGCTTTTTAACTTTGTCTTTGCCATAAAACTTTTCACTTCACATTTCTAGTATGCATTGTCAGACTTAAAAACTGTTACTATGCAACAATGTTTGAAGTTAAATATCCAGTCAAGAACCAAGAGAACTTATTTGAACAGAAATTACGAAAGCATTGTTATAGTGAACAGATGACACAGTGTTGTTATTTGTACATTCTTGCTGGTTAGTTGCATGATTACGTAACGACTATAAGGCTCACATACTTAGAACATTTACCAGTACTGCTAATGAGATTTTAATGCAACATTTTGGTTTACTTGGAAATACATTCTGGATTTAAAGTACTTTCTGTGAAATACCAGATGACACAGTGGTTAGTTTATGTGACAGCTACACGATTTTATCACGACGCTACTAATGAGTGACAATTTACAATGTTACTTTTTCAGTGTTTCTGTTTTATATCTTCACAGTTTTTCTGTATTGTTCTGGAAAATAAAACATGTTGTAGTAGTAACTTTTGTGGTATAGCTACAATGAGACAGCCTGTTCTGTAGCACAACAATACGTTACATTATAGTACTTTCTTGATCACGGTAAGGTACGTAATAACTATGATATCTATACGCAAAGAATTTCACTTTCGTTTATGATGAGGTAAGTACATTGACTTCTGTCGAACTTAGTTTACAGAGGACAATAATTACGACACTTCCACAGAATTATCTTACAGCAAGATGCACATTTAGCGCTACAGGACACGCATTTGAGTGATTAATTGTGTACTTAAAACATTTATTTTTAAAGATATTTGAAGTACAATGATACAAAGTTTTTCCGTGATACATTTCATTCCATTGCAATAATCTGTAACACCTGAGGGTATAATTACATTTATCCTCAGGGGGTACACGCTTACTTTGTGTACCATGTGTTTGGCAAGCGCAAGGAGCCCTAGCTAATATGGTATTTGCTTATACAACTTTACACATCGGTAGAATTACACAGCTATCTGATTATTTACTTGAGAGTGACAAACATTTATTTTACTACATCAGTGACAGACGTTTACGTAATTACACCGTTGGATAACTTCAAACTTACGAAATTGTATTTTGTCTGTACTTTGGGAACTCTTCATTTTTATTCGGAACTATTGTGATACTATGTGAGCTTTGAATGATGTGTTTGGTATGGGGTCATGATTTTTAAAGTACGTTTGAGGTAGATGACACTTTTGAAATGAGCAGAGAACTTTTTTTAGGTTTTAAAATATTCAGAAAACTACGACGATTTTGAGATGTGATTGATCTGTTATGATATTATTACAACGACGATGTGTATTATGCTGTTGAGGTATGTTTATGATCAATAAGCTGATGCTATATGAGGAATTTGATTATGCTATGTATTTATTATGATGAAATATTGAAGTGTTGTCGGAAGATTGACGTGTCGACGAATATATATGTGTAATAAGGTAAGGAATAATGAGTAGTGTTTAGGGACTCTGGTTTGTGATAAAGGTTGTTGGAAACCAAGAATCGTACTTTAAGAGTTATGAAATGCATGTAAATGCGTGAATGTATTACAATGCCAACGAAAATTTTTTGGACACTATTATATCAATAGGATTTTGTTTCTACAGATTTATAACGCAAATTCTTGTCCTGTGAAATATTTTTATATGAGACTGTCACTGTAGCAGAAACTGCTGTCGTAAATATTTCGGGAAGAAAGGTAGGTCTCTGTAAGCACCCAGCTGCGCGACAGACGCCTGGAAAAAAAGCCATTAGTGTGTGTGTTTCAGAGGTGCAGGTGGAGAAGAAAAAAAAAAAGGGAGGCCATAATCCTCGCTATTGACATTCCTTTGTAGAAAGCATCGTAAATACGACACCCTCAAACTTGAAAACATGATTACACTGTAGAGTTCTTAATTTATGATATTTACTGAAATGAAATGATGAGAAACATTTTATGTCTATTGTCTTGCTAGTTGAAAGATTGTTTACTGCATTATGAAATGCCATATGGCTAGTGAATGACGTTTCACACCTTGCTTCACCTATTTTGTTTAATATCTAGTTTCTAGCTGCACTGCAGCATTGGTTAAAATAAAATTTTATAGATGTACTAATATAAATATTTTCTGTCTACAGATCGAGTAAATAATAATTTTTTCAAAAAAATGAGGGAACACATTTACCTTCACAGGAACTGCAATCATAGTTTTCTTTTCAAGTACTTGGTAATTTCTTTTGTAGAATAAAATGTGATGCATCACTCTAGTGTTAAGATGTGACATAGGTATTAGACATGGGCATTTTTAGTCCGCCCTGGTAGCTGAGTGGTCAGCGTGACAGACTGTCAATCCTAAGGGCCCGGGTTCGATTCCCGGCTGGGTCGGAAATTTTCTCCGCTCAGGGACTGGGTGTTGTGTTGTCCTAATCATCATCATTTCATCCCCATCGATACGCAGGTCGCCGAAGTGGCGTCAAATCGAAAGATCTGCACCAGGCGAACGGTCTACCCGACGGGAGGCCCTAGCCACACGACATTTCATTTCATTTCAGTGTAATATTTTTTCTGCTTGAACTTTGTCATGTTTAAGTATAAGTTATTTCATTTGCTGCTGCTGTTTGCCAGGCATAGTGCTAGTGAATTTTAATTTGTGTTACTCTGCTAAGCCAGTTTGCTACTGATTTATTTTTCTTGTTTGCTGTTCATTGCCTTATGTTAGTTGTAATTTATGCTGCTTGCTTCGCCATTTGTATTTTTGATCATTGCTGTTTGAGTTAATTGTTTTGTGCTGCTGCATTGCCTCGTCCTTTAGTTTAGCATCTGTGCTCAGTAGATTTAAGTTAGCTTAAGACTATATAAGAGAATGAGTTGTGATGAATTGGATGAAATGCATTGAGAAGCTATAAGAAAATGGTTTGGCCAAAAAAAAAGTATTTTGAAAGAGAATATGAACCAAAAAAGGTAGGGTTTAGGGACAACAGGTTTAGGTAGGATTTTCTTGGAAATAAATGATGAGGTAAGATAATGGAAAATAAATAATGAGGTAAGATAATAGAAAATAAATAATGAGGTAAGAAATATGTGAACATATAAATACAGAAAGCATGCTTGGATAGGATTTTTTTGGTGGAAACAAATGTCGAAATAAGACGAAAAATCTATGGAATGAAGTTTTAGGTTAGACTGCAGTACCAAATGTTACACTGAAAACAAACCCTGTCCTTTCCTTTTGTGTTATCCCTCTATGTGTTTGTGTACCCTTGTGTATTTGTTTTCGTTCTGTTTCTGTGTACTGTTTCATAGAACTTTTTTCTCTTCTAATACTAAGCTACATTCACTATGATGAGGAATACTGTTATCCTCAAATATAATTTGCATTAATAATATGTTATTTACTTCGTAAAGATGTTTAGACATTATTTATCTGTTCTGTTTTGTTGCCCATGTGTGAAGTTGATGTTTCAAAAGTTATTCTGATCTTTTATGTATGTACTCATGTCATATTTCCTGTAACACTGACTTATATGTTTTTTCGATTCTTTTGTAAAGCCTGTACTACAAATGTTCTCTGTATTGTTATGTTCTTTAATGATGTATTTTGTACCTTTGTAATTGTATTCTTATGTTATAAAATTGTAATTGAAACCAGGTCATCAAATTAAGTAACTTGTAAGTTCCATTTCACTGCACACGTTTCTGTTGGTCATAGTATATGGACAATATGTGAGAAGTAGGGACTGTTAGTGTTTGCACGTGTGTTAATAATTCAGCAAGGGACTGTATAACACCATTGCTGGTTCTAAGGACAATTAAAAAACTTTGTGAGTGCACAATTGGTGGTTTATGGACTTGCTATATTGTCCGCAAGACTCTTCGATGGGGATTGTGCACCTGTACATTTGCAACAGATGGCTGCTGGCTGTCTCTACAAGGACTACAATGGGTCTGCACCTTTGATGACCCACCAATACCATTATTTCTACAAGGACTACAGTGAGTCTGCGTCTTTGCTGACTGACCAGTACCATTATTTCTACAAGGACTGCAGTGGGTCTGCGCCTCTGGTGGCGACCAATATCATACTCTCTACCAAGACTATACTGGGTCTGCTCTGTGATGACCTTCCTACCAATATTGTTCAAAACGTCGAATGGCTCTGCTGTGGGTTTGCTCTGTTGTGACCCATTACCTGTCTGCATGACAAGAGTCAGCACTGTCTTGCCGTTGGAAGGACAACACTACTTCTTCAAGACAGCATGGAAATCCACTACTTCCGTGTGCATTTTCTTTTACTGCTCATACTTTGAAAAAAAAAACTGCAATTTTACTATGATGTATGATCAGGACTGTCTTTATGGACTGTGAGAAAATTTTACCTTTTGACCAACATTGTATCAATAAGTGCGTGCATTTGATATCTATGTTATTGTAGTCATGAACAATTTTTTCAAATCATTATTGGCCAGTGCCCAAAACAATTTGTAAAATTTTTTGTGGGGAGCATGGGGGCTATGTAAGTAGGCTGTTTATGTTTTCTTATTGGCAACGTTACGTAGCGCTCTGTATGAAAATCACTGGCTGTGCTGTGTGCAGTCTGTGGCTAGTTTGCATTGTTGTCTTCCATTGTAGTGTTGGGCAGCGGCAGCTGGATGTGAACAGCGCGTAGCGTTGCGCAGTTGGAGGTGAGCCGCCAGCAGTGGTGGATGTGGGAAGAGAGATGGCGGAGTTTTGAAATTTTTAAAACTGGATGTCATGAACTGCTATGTATATTATGAGTTTTCAACATTATTAAGGTAAATACATTGTTTGTTCTCTATTAAAATCTTTCATTTGCTAACTATGCCTATCAGTAGTTAGTGCCTTCAGTAGTTTGAATCTTTTATTTAGCTGGCAGTAGTGGCGCTCGCTGTATTGCAGTAGTTCGAGTAACGAAGATTTTTGTGAGGTAAGTGATTTGTGAAAGGTATAGGTTAATGGTAGTCAGGGCCATTCTTTTGTCGGGATTTTGAAAGTCAGATTGCGCTGCGCTAAAAAATATTGTGTGTCAGTTTAAGCACAGTCTTGTATAATTGTTCAAAGGGGACGTTTCACAGTCACGGTTGAAAACGTAATACGTGCCCTTTATGTGTCTGGGCTCCATCTCAACCGTAATTGTCCAGCATCATGCTTGTGGCGACACTAATAACCTATCATTGCTTTTTTTAATTAGGTATATTTCTTCAAAAATTGTTTTAAAACCTCGGCGCGTATGTTTCGTGAGTAATTTTTAGACATTGTTGGAATAAATATTACTATTGCAGATCGAACTATTATTCAGTAACAAATTAAAGCCAGCTCTCGTGACCTAGCGGTTCTAGGCGCTACAGTCTGGAACCGCGCGACCGCTACGGTCGCAGATTCGAATTCTGCCTCGGGCATGGATGTGTGTGCTGTCCTTAGGTTAGTTAGGTTTAAGTAGTCCTAAGTCTAGGGGCTGATGACTTCAGATGTTAAGTTCCATAGTGCTTAGAGCCATTTGAACCATTTGAACAAGATGATAATTTTACATCTGGCATTTCGTGGGGAGTGAAAATTTTTCTTAATTTATGGCCAATTTTGAGCTTGATGTCCTGAAATATATGTTAATGACATAAACTCAGTCGACATAAAAGCTTTCTGGGTTTGGTACCGCGTCATAATGTAAAAACTACTGCTGCTTGAGAATAACCAACGTTTCGGCAACGATTGCAGCGTCCTTCTTGTGGCCGAAACGTTGGTTTTTCTCAAGTAGCAGTAGTTTCTTCATTATGACGTGGTACTAAAACCTAGAAAGCTTTTATGTCGACTGACTCTGGCCGCAGAAGCCTACGCAATGACATCAACTCAGTTACTTGAAAATGGCATAATTTGCCGAAACCTGGTTTGTAATTAAATAAACAATAATATAGTCAAGTTGCCGTGTGTTCATTTAAAAATCATCAAACAATGTTTCACATGTGAGCACCACTTAGTTTTTCAAGTAGTCTATCTGGTAGTTTCATGGGAGAAATCTATCAATTTATGTGATCTGGGGTGATAGATTCAACATGAGTCTAATCTGCATACCCAAGGAGCACCGGATCTGTGAGAGGTGATGTTCACTGCAAAATGGTCAAATGGCTCTGAGCACTATGAGACTTAACTGCTGAGATCATCAGTCCCCTAGAACTTAGAACTACTTAAACCTAACTAACCTAAAGACATCACACACATCCATGCCCAAGGCAGGATTCGAACCTGCGACCATGACGGTCGCGCGGTTCCAGACTGTAGCGCCTAGAACCGCTTTTTTTTAACATTGTAAATTTAATAAAAGTTCATCCGATTACATGTGATTTTCCCGCTATATCAACTGTAATGTAAATAGTAAAGAATATCACTGTGTTGTAAAAAAAAAAAAGTAACGAATGGGACTCCACCCAGCGACCAACCACCTACGTTTACAGGGGTTAGACGCTAACCACTTTTTTGTTTTTTTATTTTTATTTTTTAAATTGTAATTTTTTTCTCTACCTACTTTTTTTTATATGGAAAAAGACGTCTTTCAGTTATGGCGAACAAAATTAGAATGTACATCCGTAGCAACCACAGAACAAGAGTTCCTTCTAAACTATGAAATAGAATTTGAAACTAATAGTATGATGATAGATAATAAAGAAGGAAAAATGTAACCAAATTTTACAAATGGCGTGCGGGATTTGGTTGGTTTTTCTCAAGCAGCAGTAGTTTTTACATTATGACGCGGTACCAAACCCAGAAAGCTTTTATGTCGACTGAGTTTATGTCATTAACATATATTTCAGGACATCAAGCTCAAAATTGGCCATAAATTAAGAAAAATTTTCACTCCCCACGAAATGCCAGATGTAAAATTATCATCTTGTTCAAATGGTTCAAATGGCTCTAAGCACTATGGAACTTAACATCTGAAGTCATCAGCCCCTAGACTTAGGACTACTTAAACCTAACTAACCTAAGGACAGCACACACATCCATGCCCGAGGCAGAATTCGAATCTGCGACCGTAGCGGTCGCGCGGTTCCAGACTGTAGCGCCTAGAACCGCTAGGTCACGAGAGCTGGCTTTAATTTGTTACTGAATAATAGTTCGATCTGCAATAGTAATATTTATTCCAACAATGTCTAAAAACTACTCACGAAACATACGCGCCGAGGTTTTAAAACAATTTTTGAGGAAATATACCTAATTAAAAAAAGCAATGATAGGTTATTAGTGTCGCCACAAGCATGATGCTGGACAATTACGGTTGAGATGGAGCCCAGACACATAAAGGGCACGTATTACGTTTTCAACCGTGACTGTGAAACGTCCCCTTTGAACAATTATACAAGACTGTGCTTAAACTGACACACAATATTTTTTAGCGCAACGCAATCTGACTTTCAAAATCCCTACAAAAGAATGGCCCTGACTACCATTAACCTATACCTTTCACAAATCACTTACCTCACAAAAATCTTCGTTACTCGAACTACTGCAATACAGCGAGCGCCACTACTGCCAGCTAAATAAAAGATTCAAACTACTGAAGGCACTAACTACTGATAGGCATAGTTAGCAAATGAAAGATTTTAATAGAGAACAAACAATGTATTTACCTTAATAATGTTGAAAACTCATAATATACATAGCAGTTCATGACATCCAGTTTTAAAAATTTCAAAACTCCGCCATCTCTCTTCCCACATCCACCACTGCTGGCGGCTCACCTCCAACTGCGCAACGCTACGCGCTGTCACATCCAGCTGCCGCTGCCCAACACTACAATGGAAGACAACAATGCAAACTAGCCACAGACTGCACACAGCACAGCCAGTGATTTTCATACAGAGCGCTACGTAACGTTGCCAATAAGAAAACATAAACAGCCTACTTACATAGCCCCCATGCTCCCCACAAAAAATTTTACAAATTGTTTTGGGCACTGGCCAATAATGATTTGAAAAAATTTTTCATGATTACAATAACATAGATATCAAATGCACACACTTATTGATACAATGTTGGTCAAAAGGTAAAATTTTCTCACAGTCCATAAAGACAGTCCTGATCATACATCATAGTAAAATTGCAGTTTTTTTTTCAAAGTATGAGCAGTAAAAGAAAATGCACCCGGAAGTAGTGGATTTCCATGCTGTCTTGAAGAAGTAGTGTTGTCCTTCCAACGGCAAGACAGTGCTGACTCTTGTCATGCAGACAGGTAATGGGTCACAACAGAGCAAACCCACAGCAGAGCCATTCGACGTTTTGAACAATATTGGTAGGAAGGTCATCACAGAGCAGACCCAGTATAGTCTTGGTAGAGAGTATGATATTGGTCGCCACCAGAGGCGCAGACCCACTGCAGTCCTTGTAGAAATAATGGTACTGGTCAGTCAGCAAAGACGCAGACTCACTGTAGTCCTTGTAGAAATAATGGTATTGGTGGGTCATCAAAGGTGCAGACCCATTGTAGTCCTTGTAGAGACAGCCAGCAGCCATCTGTTGCAAATGTACAGGTGCACAATCCCCATCGAAGAGTCTTGCGGACAATATAGCAAGTCCATAAACCACCAATTGTGCACTCACAAAGTTTTTTAATTGTCCTTAGAACCAGCAATGGTGTTATACAGTCCCTTGCTGAATTATTAACACACTTGCAAACACTAACAGTCCCTACTTCTCACATATTGTCCATATACTATGACCAACAGAAACGTGTGCAGTGAAATGGAACTTACAAGTTACTTAATTTGATGACCTGGTTTCAATTACAATTTTATAACATAAGAATACAATTACAAA
Organism: Schistocerca serialis cubense; assembly: GCF_023864345.2. NCBI lineage: Eukaryota > Metazoa > Arthropoda > Insecta > Orthoptera > Acrididae > Schistocerca > Schistocerca serialis. The sequence goes on from NC_064638.1 coordinate 1,187,793,247, forward strand.
GGTACAAAATACATCATTAAAGAACATAACAATACAGAGAACATTTGTAGTACAGGCTTTACAAAAGAATCGAAATAACATATAAGTCAGTGTTACAGGAAATATGACATGAGTACATACATAAAAGATCAGAATAACTTTTGAAACATCAACTTCACACATGGGCAACAAAACAGAACAGATAAATAATGTCTAAACATCTTTACGAAGTAAATAACATATTATTAATGCAAATTATATTTGAGGATAACAGTATTCCTCATCATAGTGAATGTAGCTTAGTATTAGAAGAGAAAAAAATTCTATGAAACAGTACACAGAGACAGGAAGAAAACAAATACACAAGGGTACACAAACACATAGAGGGATAACACAAAAGGAAAGGACAGGGTTTGTTTTCAGTGTAACATTTGGTACTGCAGTCTAACCTAAAACTTCATTCCATAGATTTTTCGTCTTATTTCGACATTTGTTTCCACCAAAAAAATCCTATCCAAGCATGCTTTCTGTATTTATATGTTCACATATTTCTTACCTCATTATTTATTTTCTATTATCTTACCTCATTATTTATTTTCCATTATCTTACCTCATCATTTATTTCCAAGAAAATCCTACCTAAACCTGTTGTCCCTAAACCCTACCTTTTTTGGTTCATATTCTCTTTCAAAATACTTTTTTTTGGCCAAACCATTTTCTTATAGCTTCTCAATGCATTTCATCCAATTCATCGTAACTCATTCTCTTATATAGTCTTAAGCTAACTTAAATCTACTGAGCACAGATGCTAAACTAAAGGACGAGGCAATGCAGCAGCACAAAACAATTAACTCAAACAGCAATGATCAAAAATACAAATGGCGAAGCAAGCAGCATAAATTACAACTAACATAAGGCAATGAACAGCAAACAAGAAAAATAAATCAGTAGTAAACTGGCTTAGCAGAGTAACACAAATTAAAATTCACTAGCACTATGCCTGGCAAACAGCAGCAGCAAATGAAATAACTTATACTTAAACATGACAAAGTTCAAGCAGAAAAAATATTACACTAAAAATGCCCATGTCTAATACCTATGTCACATCTTAACACTAGAGTGATGCATCACACTTTATTCTACAAAAGAAATTACCAAGTACTTGAAAAGAAAACTATGATTGCAGTTCCTGTGAAGGTAAATGTGTTCCCTCATTTTTTTGAAAAAATTATTATTTACTCGATCTGTAGACAGAAAATATTTATATTAGTACATCTATAAAATTTTATTTTAACCAATGCTGCAGTGCAGCTAGAAACTAGATATTAAACAAAATAGGTGAAGCAAGGCGTGAAACGTCATTCACTAGCCATATGGCATTTCATAATGCAGTAAACAATCTTTCAACTAGCAAGACAATAGACATAAAATGTTTCTCATCATTTCATTTCAGTAAATATCATAAATTAAGAACTCTACAGTGTAATCATGTTTTCAAGTTTGAGGGTGTCGTATTTACGATGCTTTCTACAAAGGAATGTCAATAGCGAGGATTATGGCCTCCCTTTTTTTTTTCTTCTCCACCTGCACCTCTGAAACACACACACTAATAGCTTTTTTTCCAGGCGTCTGTCGCGCAGCTGGGTGCTTACAGAGACCTACCTTTCTTCCCGAAATATTTACGACAGCAGTTTCTGCTACAGTGACAGTCTCATATAAAAATATTTCACAGGACAAGAATTTGCGTTACAAATCTGTAGAAACAAAATCCTATTGATATAACAGTGTCCAAAAAATTTTCGTTGGCATTGTAATACATTCACGCATTTACATGCATTTCATAACTCTTAAAGTACGATTCTTGGTTTCCAACAACCTTTATCACAAACCAGAGTCCCTAAACACTACTCATTATTCCTTACCTTATTACACATATATATTCGTCGACACGTCAATCTTGCGACAACACTTCAATATTTCATCATAATAAATACATAGCATAATCAAATTCCTCATATAGCATCAGCTTATTGATCATAAACATACCTCAACAGCATAATACACATCGTCGTTGTAATAATATCATAACAGATCAATCACATCTCAAAATCGTCGTAGTTTTCTGAATATTTTAAAACCTAAAAAAAGTTCTCTGCTCATTTCAAAAGTGTCATCTACCTCAAACGTACTTTAAAAATCATGACCCCATACCAAACACATCATTCAAAGCTCACATAGTATCACAATAGTTCCGAATAAAAATGAAGAGTTCCCAAAGTACAGACAAAATACAATTTCGTAAGTTTGAAGTTATCCAACGGTGTAATTACGTAAACGTCTGTCACTGATGTAGTAAAATAAATGTTTGTCTCTCTCAAGTAAATAATCAGATAGCTGTGTAATTCTGTGTTAGAGAAATATGGTACCGATGTGTAAAGTTGTATAAGCAAATACCATATTAGCTAGGGCTCCTTGCGCTTGCCAAACACATGGTACACAAAGTAAGCGTGTACCCCCTGAGGATAAATGTAATTATACCCTCAGGTGTTACAGATTATTGCAATGGAATGAAATGTATCACGGAAAAACTTTGTATCATTGTACTTCAAATATCTTTAAAAATAAATGTTTTAAGTACACAATTAATCACTCAAATGCGTGTCCTGTAGCGCTAAATGTGCATCTTGCTGTAAGATAATTCTGTGGAAGTGTCGTAATTATTGTCCTCTGTAAACTAAGTTCGACAGAAGTCAATGTACTTACCTCATCATAAACGAAAGTGAAATTCTTTGCGTATAGATATCATAGTTATTACGTACCTTACCGTGATCAAGAAAGTACTATAATGTAACGTATTGTTGTGCTACAGAACAGGCTGTCTCATTGTAGCTATACCACAAAAGTTACTACTACAACATGTTTTATTTTCCAGAACAATACAGAAAAACTGTGAAGATATAAAACAGAAACACTGAAAAAGTAACATTGTAAATTGTCACTCATTAGTAGCGTCGTGATAAAATCGTGTAGCTGTCACATAAACTAACCACTGTGTCATCTGGTATTTCACAGAAAGTACTTTAAATCCAGAATGTATTTCCAAGTAAACCAAAATGTTGCATTAAAATCTCATTAGCAGTACTGGTAAATGTTCTAAGTATGTGAGCCTTATAGTCGTTACGTAATCATGCAACTAACCAGCAAGAATGTACAAATAACAACACTGTGTCATCTGTTCACTATAACAATGCTTTCGTAATTTCTGTTCAAATAAGTTCTCTTGGTTCTTGACTGGATATTTAACTTCAAACATTGTTGCATAGTAACAGTTTTTAAGTCTGACAATGCATACTAGAAATGTGAAGTGAAAAGTTTTATGGCAAAGACAAAGTTAAAAAGCAGATTATCTTGCAGTAAAGGGTTTTACATGTGAAATGTGGTGTAAACCTTAACTCTTCCTAGTACGCAGAGTTTCAACTTCAACACAATTATCATGTGGTATACGTCGGATTCTGTAAGGTCCATTGTAAACTAGAAAGAATTTGTGACTCAAGTGTTTCTTCTTCTGTGACAATGAATGAGCTTTAATGAGAACTTTCTGACCAATATATAATTTCTTTGCATTTGCTTTACCGTGTAGTTTTCTCCTTTTGTCTGCTGCAGATTTTACATTTTTAATAGCCAAATCAATTATGTCTTTGTGTCGAAGTTTACGTGTATTCGGGAAAGGTACAAGCTCTCTGATTCTGTTCGGTGGTTCTTCATTTTTCAGTACAAGAGTAGGTGGTAAAGCAGTCAAGTCATGAGGCATTTCATTCAGCATGTTTTGAAATAAGTGTAAATATCTGTCCCAATGCTGATGCTTTCTGTGACAATAAAGTCCGCAAAGCTTATTGATTTCTTTCATAATCCGTTCGGAGGGGTTACAATGTGGTGAGTACAATGAAATAAAAACAGGTTTGATTTTATGGTTGCGAAGTATGCGTGACCAAACAGCAGATCTGAATTGCGGTCCGTTATCTGAAATGACTTTAGCAACGTGGCCAACTTCACGTAAGAAATTTTTAACAAAGGCGTTGGATACAGATCGTCCAGTGGCTTTACGTAATGGAGTGAAAGAAACAAATTTTGAAGTAAGTTCAACAGCGACTAGAACGTACGAAAATACATTCGATGTTCTGACAGGGGGTCCCAAGAGATCAACATCAGCAAATTCTTTTAATTTAGAAGGAATGATAGGAAACAACGGATCACGATGTGAGATAGTAGATGGTTTCGCCTTTTGACAAAGTTTACAAATAGACAAGACTCTTTGAATTCTCTTTTCCATATTGTTAAAATTACAAGTCGTTCGAAGAATATGATAACATTTTCGTGGACCAAAATGTGCATAGCTGAAATGAATGTACCAAATGAGCTAATTAACAAAATCATCAGGAATGCAAAGTACCCAGAGCTTGTCATCAACAGTGCAGCGTTTGAAGAGTATGTTGTTTCTAACCAGATAGTAATGCCGAAACTGTGTGTGTGTCTTTTCATGCCATATGCTTTTGATGTCTTTCCAAATCGGATCTTTATCTTGTTCATGAGCAATGTCCTTTAAAGATGTGGTGATGAAGTTTTCAAAGGCGACTTTCTGAATCTAAAGAATACTGAAATTTTTCTCGAGGTTGCCTTCTGTGTTACTTTTCTCAAGCCCAGCCGGTGCGCTTGACAGTGCATCCGCAACAATGTTCTCCTTGCCGGGAATGTAGACTATTGTGAAGCGGAATTCTTGCAGAAACAATGCCCAACGTTTTAACCTCTCATGATTTAATTTTGAAGACATAAGAAATGGTTATGCACGATGATCACTGTATACTTTTACGTGCTTACCAGAAAGAAAGAAACGGAACTTGTTAAATGCCAAAACGATAGCTAAAGCTTGTAATTCAGTAACGGAATAATTTGTTTTCAGATTTTGTTAGCACTCGGCTAGCAAAAGCAATGGTTTTCTGAACCGTAGTGTCATTTTCTATGGCTTCTTGAAATAAATGGGCACCAAGGCCGACTTTAGAAGAATCCGTGCTAAGCCAGAAATCTTGTGACAGATCTGGATGAGCTAGTATTGGCGCGTTAAGTAGCGATTCTTTCAAAGAATTGAATTCCAACTGTGCTTGTTCGTCCCAGTTCCAAATAGTATTTTTTCCAGTGAGAGAACAAAGTTTTGGTGTAACTAGAATTTGCATATTCAGAAAACGACGGTAAAAATTTACAAGACCTAGAAAACTGCGGACTTCTTTTTTTGTGGATGAAACTGGAATGCCTCTTATTGCTTCTAAATTTTCAGGATCCGGCTGAATGCCTAAAGAAGAAATAATATTTCCCAAATACTTCACCTTAGTCCTACCGAATTCAGACTATTCCAAGTTAACTGTAATTCCAGATTCTGCAAAAATACGTAACAAACTGTTAGGATGCGATTATGTTGTTCCCATGAAGCTTCTGCTATTAGAATATCGTCCACATATAAGGTGTGACGTTTTAAGAACTCAGGTAATATGGAATTTAGCCCGCGAATGAATGCTGCCGAAGAAATGTTCAAACCAAAAGGAAGTTTCCGAAACTGATAACAAACGCCGAAACAAAGGAAAGTTGTGTATTTTCTACATTCTGGATGAAGTTCGATCTGATAAAAGCTGGATCTGAGATCAATGGAAGACAACACTTTTACACCATTAAAATTTTGAAGAAGCTCTTCCAACGTTTGCGGCCTGTCTGTTTCAGGAATGATGATAGTATTGATTTGTCTCGAATCTAAGACAAGCCTGATCGATACATTTTTCTTCTCAACAACATGTAATGGATTGTTGTATGAGCTTACTGCAGGCTCAATAATGCCCTCGTCAATCATAGATTGTATTTCTGTTCTAACACGGTCCCTATAATGCGCCGGAATTACGTATGGTCTAACACAAAATTTAGTATGCTCACGAACACGAAATTGGTATTGAAATCCCTTGATTGTTCCTGTTTTGTGATTAAAAACTGTGGAATGTGCCTGTAAAATCTCAAAAAGGTCTTGCCTATCATTGTCATTACAATTCTCAATTGTTTGAATTTTATTCTGAATTAATTCATTAGTATCAAATGCGCCGTCGATATCACCCCTGTCAGTACTTGCAGAGTGATTGTTAGTGTCAAGTTCCGTCGAAAATTCCGAACTGTTGTCTAACAGGAGGTAAAGCCGATTAATTTCTTCGTCATGGTTTGAGAGCCAATCTTCAAATTTCAAAGCTACTGACTTACCTGCTTTTTCTAAACTTATTTCAGCATCGTGAAAGCTTAAGATTGTTTTGTATTCATTCAAAAAGTTTACTCCCAGTATAATTTCCGTCGACAATAATGGAACAATAAGAAAGTTCATACAGAAGCTGTGGCTTTGACAAAAGAATTCTAAGTTGGTTTGTTGTCGTACATCTACACTTTTTCCAAAGATTGCACCTTGTAATTTAATCTTATGTAACGGAAGTGTGGTGCAATCGTTCGATTTGTTGCATTTGCTAAAGGCTGTTTCACTAATTACTGAAATGGGACTGCCAGAGTCAAGTACTGCCGTAAATTCTACGTCATTTACTGTAATGTGAATCACAGGCTATGCAATGTTGTTATGTTTTACGTCGTGTTCTTGGAGTAAGATGTCCCTAATGTCTTCCATTTTTACGTAATTACTAGCTACGGCATCTGCGTCGTTAGTTTCATACGTACGTTTTGTGGCTGCCAGCGGTATGACTCATTGCCTATTGTCTCTTTGTTGGCGCGCGTCGTTATTGGGGTTTGGAGACCTAACTAGAGATGGGCAAAACTGTTCTTTTCAGAGATCGGATCAGAACTGTTCACTCCCTGAAATGAACTAGCTCTTTTTCATGACTCACCACTCATTCACAACAGAAAATAAATGGAAGGCACATTGCCCTTTAAACTTGGTTTATTCCAGTACTATACCTGTATTTTGATCTTATTTGATCCTATTTTGAAGTAACACAGATAATGAGTAAGAATTTTGTATTGTTTATTGAAATTTCCACGATATGACAAAGTTTTTGATTATTGATTTATTTTGCACTATCGTGGTTTTTTGGGTGATCAGAAAATGTTGTAAGTTGAGATTTACATTAACAATATATTTGGCTATAATGTATTAAAATTTTATTAACTTCGTACAAATACATCGCAAGCCATATATTTTTAAAGTGAACATTTCCTTCCGAAAACGCCTAAAATCGCAAAATCCGTACTAAAATAAAAAAAATATATATAAATTTGACTGTAAGACCAAAGTGCTGCATTTAGCCTTCCGCAGAATAAAACAAGGAAAATATTGGTGTATCACTTTTGCTATACGTTTATCGGTTCGCTCATAATTAAAGTGTAAATTCGAGTGACCATAATAAAAAATCCTGTAGTAAGAGGCGCCGTCAGGAACCTAATCTGATCAGTTTAAACAAATAAAAATGAAATAAAAACAAATGATGTTTACATAACATAATTATGTAATATACATAACGGTATTACTACAAAGAACACTATCCAGAAGAGACGAACTCCGATGCAGAGGCGCCGAGTCAAGCAGGTCGAGACGCGAGCTGTATTACTGCGTGAGCTAAGATCGCAGAGACCAGAGTGATACCTGAGTTGCTTTGCTCAACACTCTGGCTAGAGTCGAGAACGGTGGGGTGAGAGTTGAGCAGGCGAGTTCTGAGGGTGGGGGGAGCGGTGAACTGCCACTACTCACCTGCTTGGAGACAAATCGTCCGTTCTCTTGCGAGCAGGTTGTTGCAAGTAGTTCTCATGTTCTCCGCTAGGAGGCTCTCTGTCCTGTTGCTCGCATCAGCTGCCCAGAGGGCAGGACGTGCGACTGAAACGATCGCCGACGGAGTGCTATGCTAAGGTGCGCCAGGCACTGCACGCGGCAGAGGAAGCACAGAGAGGGCACGGTATATGTGAAACACAAAATCCAATGGGGCACTGCACAATGCAGGCAGCCAAGGCAGAAGCAGGGTAGAGGCCGGCGCTGGCTGTTTTGTGTTGCCTGCAGTGTGCTCTGACCAGCAGAGGCCCCACTGGTCTGCTCCGACTCTCTCTCTCTCTCTCTCTCTCTCTCTCTGCTGTGGGAAACTTTGGAGCTACCGTTCTTTTTTTCTGTATCACTGATTGTTCACTCCTTTGAAAGATTCAACTCTATGAATTAGTTCACGAGTGGACCCCCATCTCTAGACCTAACTTCTACAAATTCACCTTGTCGAGAGGGCCCTGTCCTGTTTAAATCCCGCCAGTTCTGATGCAATTCAGGTCTGTCGTTACGATCATATCGTGTGTCGTCATGTCGGTAGTTCCTGTAGTTTCTTTCTTGTCGGTTAAGTGGTGGAGAATTTCTCCCTGAATCGTAACTGCGCGCTGGACCGTTGCGTCTAAAGTTATTCTGTCTCCCGTAATAATAATTGTTTTGGTTCCCATATTGTCTGTTTCTCTGATTGTCTCTGTGATAGTCATTACCGCGGAGAGGTGATCTTTCCCTGTAATTATTACTACTCTGCCAACGGTTGTCAAACGGGTGGTGTCTGTTTTGGTCACGATTTATGTTGTGAGAATAGCCTTGTTGCGTTCAGTTATTATTTCTTTCATCGCGGAAATGTGACGGATGTGACCTGTAGTTGTTTTGCTCCTGTTTTCGCGTTCCGCGATTGTCAGTGTCAATTTCCAGTTCTTCTAAGAGCCCCTGAAAAGCTTCAATGTCGTCTCTGCAACGTCCTGCCAAAATAATATGTCGTAAATGTTCAGGTAATTTGATTAAGCAAATGCGGATGAGTTCTGAGGGGCTGTATGGGTTTGACAGGTACTGATTCCTGTGCAACATGTCTTCAAAATATTTGACAAGACTGGAAAATTCAGATTGTTCAAAGTGTATCATCATCATGATGCTATGTTTTACTCGGTCTTGTGTAGCTTGAGACCAATATGCTGAGGGGGAACGCATGGTAAAATTCTCCTTCACTGTGACAATCGTGAATGACCAATCGCATTCTTTCAGCTGGTTCATTCTCTAAGTAGCCACACATAAATTCTAATCTGTGCTCTAAGGACCAGTTGGGAGGAAAACAATGAGAGAATTGATGGAGCCATGCTTGTGGATGAATGTCGTTGCCAGAATTCTTAAATGTTTTGAATTTACGTGTAGTAATGAACAGCTTATAGTCAAAATCATCATGTCGGCGAGTCACATGTCGGTCATTGTTACGTCGTTTCGGCGGTTGCATCTCAAAATTCGGTGTGCCTTGTCAATTTCTTTCATAATTTCCGAAGTGTCCTGTGTTATTATTTTGTGGTTGTTCCGTATTTCTAAGTCCCTCTTCCCATTTTGGAGCGCGAATGTCCTCTGAAATATGTAATTTTTGTATTACTTGTGCCAACTGATCTTGTACTTCCCGGATTTCTCTTTTGTGTTGCTTATTAATTTGATTCTGATTTTGTTTGAATTTCTTAATTTGTTCATACTCTTCTGTGTCAGTGATGGCTACAGATCTTGTGTCATTCAGATGCTTTGTAGATAAGTTAGTGAACTGATCTGAAAGTTCGGCTACTTTATCCGTTAGTGAAATTATTTCCTCTGTGTGTTTTTCTGAACCAAGTTTCAGAGTGTCCATTTGTGTTGAAATCGTATCTACTGTGTTTTTGCAAGTTGCGTAACCGAATCGGTAGATGCAACAGAGTCAATTTTAGCTTGCAAGGTGTCGTGATTTTCATGAACAATAGTTTGCAGTTCTTTTATGGCTGCTTCGTGATTCTGTATTGCATTTTCATGACGCGAAAAAATAGGTTGGAAATGCTCACAAATTTGTGTTTTTATGTCATTACAGACTTTTTGACATTTCGATTCGATGTTATGTAACTCAGTAGTTAAATCTTCACGTGTTTGTTCAAGCGTGGTGTCTAACTTTTGAAGATTTTGTTCCATTGTGTCTAACTTTTTAAGATTTTGTTCCATTGTGTCTAAGTTTTGAAGCTTTTGCTGTATTTGTCTCTGATTTTGTTCCATTTGTTGCATTAGCTGTAATAACAATGCATTAGTGTCTGGAATCTCTTCCTCTACGCTTTTCGGCAGTGCATTTGCACCGGCAACATTCACATTTTGACAAGCAGAAAATGTGTCTTGACTTATTTGAGAAAACGGTGAGGACGCAAAACCTGAATCTACAGTATTTGCAAAATTGTGTCCTGTCATTTCGGATTCCTGAGGCGAGCTATTGCAGACCGATCGATCGATAATGCTTCCCTGTTCACTAATTGTTACACTGCCTACGCCATTGTTTCCCGCCCGCTCCATTTCCCTATGCACAATTACCAAATCACTATGTTGAACATTGGTTAATTCATTTCTCAGTTTATTTTGGAGCCTAGTATTACGTTTTTCACACGCCATTATTGTCGCAATATTTCACACGACAACACAGAAAAACACAATTTGAAGAGCAAAAATAGGGGAACACATTAACATAGCACTGAAAATAAGATGTAGTTAATTGCAAGCGCAGCTGCGAAATACTTGCTGCAAATCTACATGCATGCCACATCTGTTTTACTGTACAACAATGAATAACTACAACTACAAACGAAATTCTCTCTATAATTACGCGCTAGCAATAAACTAAATCTACACTAATTACACAAACTACAAGGAAAAAATCAGAAGATTTCAGTGAGGTATCCTCGGCTAAGGGTCGACATATGAAACGTCCCCTTTGAACAATTATACAAGACTGTGCTTAAACTGACACACAATATTTTTATAGCGCAACGCAATCTGACTTTCAAAAATCCCTACAAAAGAATGGCCCTGACTACCATTAACCTATACCTTTCACAAATCACTTACCTCACAAAAATCTTCGTTACTCGAACTACTGCAATACAGCGAGCGCCACTACTGCCAGCTAAATAAGAGATTCAAACTACTGAAGGCACTAACTACTGATAGGCATAGCTAGCAAATGAAAGATTTTAATAGAGAACAAACAATGTATTTACCTTAATAATGTTGAAAACTCATAATATACATAGCAGTTCATGACATCCATTTTAAAAATTTCAAAACTCCGCCATCTCTCTCCCCACATCCACCACTGTTGGCGGTTCACCTCCAACTACGCAACGCTACGCGCTGTTCACATCCAGCTGCCGCTGCCCAACTCTACAATGGCAGACAACAATGCAAACTAGCCACAGACTGCACACAGCACAGCCAGTGATTTTCATACAGAGCGCTACGTAACGTTGCCAATAAGAAAACATAAACAGCCTACTTACAACTGTAAAACTATAAAGTTACAGAAGAAAGGTATGGATTCGACGAGAGCACACGACAAATCAATGAATAAAGGAAAATCAGAAAGAATCGTCACCAGACAGGTGAGTTCATCTGAACTCTATAACGAAACGAAGCATAAGTAGTTGCGGAAAAAAAAGTCCTCTTTGAAAAAAGAATTAGATTACAAAGAATTATGCTTACTAGTGCGTCATATACGAGGATCCAGTGATGAAGACTAAAAATAGAAGCAGGGAATTAACTCCTCTTCCCTCAATATATCGCGATTTCTGAAATCAGTAGAGCGCATTGAAACTGAACACGTCGAGATGCGCCGAACTGCGTCCGCTGCTAACTGTTGCTGGCCTGAGCCGATTTGAAGTCGCTGCGAATCGCGGGTCTCTTCATCCTCCTGATTACTCATCGCGTAAGTTCAAAACGAAACTTCAAAGACTTGGCAAGAAGCCGAAGTCAAAGAAAAACCTGTATGAGCGTGGAGTCCAGAAGAGAATCACCAAGTAGAAGTCCGAATCAGACTACGAATGCGTCTCTCAAGGAAGGACAAGAATTTGAAAATTTGTAGTCACACGGGTGGCTATATACTTTGCTTGTAGAAACAGGTCTGTAGACTATACCAGCAGGTTAACAGCAAATGGGCAACTCAGAAGTCCACCCATAGTTTACAAACAGAGTTCTCACCTCTTCGACCATTGGTTTCCCGTTCTGCTATTGAGAACACCACTCTTCGGTTCTGCCGCTTATTGTCCACGGAAGCTGAGCCAGGAGGATAATCCCTGAAAGACTCGTCCGACTATCGATGCAGCTTGCTATCATTAGGCCCTGCATCTTAAGAACGTTCGAAAATTCCATCTGTTTTTCCCCCAGCGAAAAAGAATTCCCTTGGTTAAGACCAGTTGCGTTTAAGGGAAAAAAGACTACAGAAATTACATGTTAGATTAGGTACAGAGGGGTGGGTTATCTACATTGCTACTCCCTAACCACTGATGTACAAATAATTAGTGCGCAATACACAGGTGGAATGTCGACAAGTAAAAACCGAATCGGGAAGTAAATGAAACAAGCGGACTTCGTATACAAATTCAGTACGTAAGGCCCGAAACAGGCAGCCGCCTCACATGTATTCCACATACGTTTCTAAAAGTTGGTTTCTGGTATGGGTTATTGGTTCTTTTCAACCAAACTATAGCGAGAGTGGTTCATTGAGTTTACAAATAGATGAGGTGGTATTTGCTGTTCCGGAATATGTTTTACTACCAAAGGAAACGTTCGGGAAACCTTGAGTCGTGCCACAGGTGTCTAATAAATTCTAACTTAGTAGCTGAGCCAACACTGAGACGGTCGTAAGACGTACGTCTGGTCTACACATCACAAGAAACTGCTTAAGGTCACTATCAGGGAAAAGTATTTGGGACAATAGATCACTAATGGACTATACCCAGTTTCGAGTGTAACACAACAGTGCAATTACCACAGTTCTGTGTGACTGTGACGTTTGGTCGAGTCTCTCGAGGTGAGAACATAGGTTAGAACGTTAGACAGATTCTACCCCAGTAGTCTCAGGAAAATTTTTAAGATTTCATGAAGTCCCAAGCACCGCTGTTCTACAGCGAGAAAGTAAACCTTGTACATGCAGCTAGACGAGTGACCAGTCGCTTCGACAGCTGGATCGTATATCTAGTTATGGCAAATACCTCTAAGGTTTTGCCAGTCGGAAAAATTCGCACATGCGGTTTTATTTGCGAAAGCAAAGAAAATCTTATGACTTTCTCTTCGTGTGTTTAAGTGCATGTTAATGAACAGAGCGTCCAATTGTTATAACACTTTCTAACACACCATGTGCCAGATTGTTCGTGTTTTCCTCTTTCTACTGATTTATTTATTTCATTCAGTATTGTTCTGACCGTAGTAGAGTGAACGTGCTAGTCAGCATCCTCGGGCTTTCCACTTTACGACAGTGCAAAAAATGGAAACCAAACATCTAAATCCTTCTTCTAGTGTCTGTTGTATCACGTGTCAGCTTTCGGTTGTGTGAACTTTGCCGAAAGTTTTATTAAATAGCAGCTTTTGGTGGTATGTAAATAATGGCTTTATATACCGTAAGAATAACTCCAGATGCAGCCTCGTCGCCTCTGGTGCGAACAGACATTTATCTGTTTTGTTTGCCATTTCATGTGATCATTATCAATTTTTGCGTAGCGTTAAGCTTTTGTTATCGATCAGAGAATATCATCTGTGCTAATATCTTTACAGCTTGATACTCTTTGAGTTGTCACATTGGAGGAGGAAAAAATACGAGCACTTATATTTCAGCTGTTGTTTAGGTTACAGTATGTTATCCACCAGAGAAACATACGTATTTGCGCTAGGTACAGGGTGATTCAAAAAGAATACCACAACTTTAGGAATTTAAAACTCTGCAACGACAAAAGGCAGAGCTAAGCACTATCTGTCGGCGAATTAAGGGAGCTATAAAGTTTCATTTAGTTGTAAATTTGTTCGCTTGAGGCGCTGTTGATTAGGCGTCAGCGTCAGTTGATGCTAAGATGGCGACCGCTCAACAGAAAGCTTTTTGTGTTATTGAGTACGGCAGAAGTGAATCGACGACAGTTGTTCAACGTGCATTTCGAACGAAGTATGGTGTTAAACCTCCAGATAGGTGGTGTATTGAACGTTGGTATAAACAGTTTACAGAGAATGGATGTTTGTGCAAAGGGAAAAGTTCTGGACGGCCGAGAACAAGTGATGAAAATGTAGCACGCATCCAGCAAGCATTTGTTCGCAGCCCAGGAAAATAGACTCGCAGAGCTAGCAGAGAGCTGCAAATTCCACAATCAACTGTATGGAGAGTCCTACGAAAAAGGTTAGTTATGAAACCTTATCGTCTGAAATTGGTTCAAGCACTGTCTGCAGCTGATAAGATTAAAAAAATCGATTTCTGTGATTTTATCCTTGCTCAAATGGAAACAGATGAATCTTTCGTTTCAAAGATTGTGTTTAGTGATGAAGCAACTTTCCACACCAACGGGAAAGTCAACCGTCACAATGGGCACTGAGAATCCGCGGGAAATAACTCAGTATGAACGTGACTCGCCTAAGGTGAACGTTTTCTGTGCCATTTCAGCCAATAAAGTTTTTGGTCCCTTTTTCTTCGAAGGTGCTACTGTAATTGGACTACAGTATCTGGAGATGTTAGAGAATTGGCTGTTCCCTCAGCTCGAACAAGAAGCACCACATTGGCACTTATCTGTCCGTACCTGAACGTCAACTACCCGAGGGGATGGATCGGCCGCCAGGCAGCCCGTGGCAGAGCACTTCATCACTGGCCTCCAAGAAGCCCTGATCTTACCCCCTGCGATTTTTTCTTATGGGGGTATGTTAAGGATATGGTGTTTCGGCCACCTCTCCCAGCCACCATTGATGATTTGAAACGAGAAATAACAGCAGCTATCCAAACTGTTACGCCTGATATGCTACAGAGAATGTGGAACGAGTTGGAGTATCGGGTTGATATTGCTCGAGTGTCTGGAGGGAGCCATATTGAACATCTCAGAACTTGTTTTTGAGTGAAAAAAAACCTTTTTAAATACTCTTTGTAGTGATGTACAACAGAAGGTTATATTATGTTTCTTTCATTAAATACACATTTTTAAAGTTGTGGTATTCTTTTTGAATCACCCTGTATTTTGCTGCTCAATGCACTATCACACTGAAGGAGGAAGCCTGCCTAATATCGTGTAGGGCCCCCGCGAGCACGCAGAAGTGCCGCAACACGACGTGGCATGCGCTAGACTAATGTCTGAAGTAGTGCTGGAGGCAAATGACACCATTAAAGCTGCAGGGCTGTCAATAAATCCGTAAGAGTACCAAGGGGGAGGATATCTCTTCTGAACAGCGCGTTGCAAGGCGTCCAAGATAAGCATGTCTGGGGAGTTTGGTGGCCAGCAGAAGTGTTTAAACTCAGAAGAGTGTTCGTGGAGCCACTCTGTAGCAATTCTGGACATGTAGAGTGTCGCACTGTTCTGCTGGAATTGACCAAGTCCGTCGGAATGCACAATGGACATGAATGGATGCAGATGATTACACAAGGTGCTAACGTACGTGTCACCCGTTAGAGCAGTATCTAGACGTATCAGGGGACCCATATCGCTCCAACTGCACCCGCCCAACACCATTATAGAGCCTCTACTTGCTTGAAGAGTCCCCTGCTGACATCCAGGGTCCATGGATTCATGGGGTGGTTTTCATACCCGTATTCCTCCATCTGCTCGATACTATTTGAAACGAGACTCATCACACCAGGAAACATGTTTCCAGTCATCAACAGTCCAATATCGGTGTTGACGGGCCCAGGCGAGACATAAAGTTGGTTCAAATGGCTCTGAGCACTATGGGACTTAACATCTGAGGTCATCAGTCCCCTAGACTTTGAACTACTGAAGACTAACTAACCTAAGGACAACACACACATCGATGCCCGAGGCAAGAGTCGAACCTGTGACCGTAGCAGCAGCACGGTTCCGGATTGAAGCTCCTAGAACCTTTCGGTCATAGCGGCCGGCCGGCCGAGGCGCAAAGCTCCGTGCCGTACACGAGTGGGCCTTCGGCTCCGAAAGCCCATGTTGTTTCGTTGCATGGTGCGCACGCTGACACTTGTTGATGGCCCAGCATTGTAATCTGCAGCAATATGCGGAAGGGCTGCACTTCTGCCACGTTGAACGATTGTCTTCAGTTGCCGCTGGTCGCGTTCTTGCAGGATCTTTTTCCGCCGCCAGCGATGTCGGAGATTTAATGTTTTACCAGATTTCTGCTATTCACGGTACACTCGTGAAATGGTCGTACGGGAAAATCGCCATTTCATCGCTACCTCAGAGATGGTGTGTCCCATCACTCGTGTGCCGACTATAACACCACGTTCAAACTCACTTAAATCTTGTCATTGTAGCAGCAGTAACCAATCTAACAAGTGAGCCAGACACTTGTTGTCGTACATAGGCGTTGCCGACCGCAGCGCCATGTTCTGCCTCTTTACGTATCTCTGTATTTGAATACGCAAGCCTATACCAATTTCTTTGGTGCTTCAGTGTATAAGACACGGAGAGTGACATATCGTCAACAGAGAAGGAGTAACAGCAGAATAGGTCGTTCAGGAGAACTCACTGATTTCGTACATGGATAGTCATTGAACGTCACCTGAGTATAAACCCATCGAGGACGTCTGAACCCTTCTAAAGCAGTCCAAAGTCGATTGTCAGTGATGTGACTGTGGAGTGGAAACGCGAAAGAACAACCACAGATAAAGCAAAACCACATTGGTGGCAGGAGCCGTCGAGTATTGTGGAAATGTGTCAAATCGCTCGTGAGTTTCAAACTATTGCCTGCAGTGCAGATACGGTGTTAAAAAGAACGGGGTACGACGATCGAGAGGCTCCTCATAAGCAGCCGATTTGTCTAGCCGGTTATATGCAACGCTTGAGGTGGTGTAAAGAGCGACACCATTTTATGGTGGACTGGAAACGAGTGATTTGGAGTGATGAATCACGCTATACCCCGTGGCAATCCTATGGAAGAGTTTGGGTTTAGAGGATCCTCGGAGAACACTACCTGTGATCATGTGTAGCGTCCACAGTGAAGTACAAAGTTATTGGAGTTAAGGTATGGGTGCTTTTTTCATGTAGGGGTGTGGTCCCCTCGCCGGCCGCTGTGGTCGAGCCGTTGTAGGCGCTTCAGTCCGGAACCGCTGGTGTACGGTCGCAGGTTCGACTCCTGCCTCGGGTATGGATGTTTGTAATGTCCTTAAATTACACTCCTGGAAATGGAAAAAAGAACACATTGACACCGGTGTGTCAGACCCACCATACTTGCTCCGGACACTGCGAGAGGGCTGTACAAGCAATGATCACACGCACGGCACAGCGGACACACCAGGAACCGCGGTGTTGGCCGTCGAATGGCGCTAGCTGCGCAGCATTTGTGCACCGCCGCCGTCAGTGTCAGCCAGTTTGCCGTGGCATACGGAGCTCCATCGCAGTCTTTAACATTGGTAGCATGCCGCGACAGCGTGGACGTGAACCGTATGTGCAGTTGACGGACTTTGAGCGAGGGCGTATAGTGGGCATGCGGGAGGCCGGGTGGACGTACCGCCGAATTGCTCAACACGTGGAGCGTGAGGTCTCCACAGTACATCGATGTTGTCGCCAGTGGTCGGCGGAAGGTGCACGTGCCCGTCGACCTGGGACCGGACCGCAGCGACGCACGGATGCACGCCAAGACCGTGGGATCCTACGCAGTGCCGTAGGGGACCGCACCGCCACTTCCCAGCAAATTAGGGACACTGTTGCTCCTGGGGTATCGGCGAGGACCATTCGCAACCGTCTCCATGAAGCTGGGCTACGGTCCCGCACACCGTTAGGCCGTCTTCCGCTCACGCCCCAACATCGTGCAGCCCGCCTCCAGTGGTGTCGCGACAGGCGTGAATGGAGGGACGAATGGAGACGTGTCGTCTTCAGCGATGAGAGTCGCTTCTGCCTTGGTGCCAATGATGGTCGTATGCGTGTTTGGCGCCGTGCAGGTGAGCGCCACAATCAGGACTGCATACGACCGAGGCACACAGGGCCAACACCCGGCATCATGGTGTGGGGAGCGATCTCCTACACTGGCCGTACACCACTGGTGATCGTCGAGGGGACACTGAATAGTGCACGGTACATCCAAACCGTCATCGAACCCATCGTTCTACCATTCCTAGACCAGCAAGGGAACTTGCTGTTCCAACAGGACAATGCACGTCCGCATGTATCCCGTGCCACCCAACGTGCTCTAGAAGGTGTAAGTCAACTACCCTGGCCAACAAAATCCCCGGATCTGTCCCCCATTGAGCATGTTTGGAACTGGATGAAGCGTCGTCTCACGCGGTCTGCACGTCCAGCACGAACGCTGGTCCAACTGAGGCGCCAGGTGGAAATGGCATGGCAAGCCGTTCCACAGGACTACATCCAGCATCTCTACGATCGTCTCCATGGGAGAATAGCAGCCTGCATTGCTGCGAAAGGTGGATATACACTGTACTAGTGCCGACATTGTGCATGCTCTGTTGCCTGTGTCTATGTGCCTGTGGTTCTGTCAGTGTGATCATGTGATGTATCTGACCCCAGGAATGTGTCAATAAAGTTTCCCCTTCCTGGGACAATGAATTCACGGTGTTCTTATTTCAATTTCCAGTAGTGTAGTTAGGTTTAAGTAGTTCTAAGTTCTAGGGGACTCATGACCTCAGAAGTTAAGTCCCATAGTGCTCAGAGCCATTTGAACCATTTTTGTGGTCCCCTCAATGAACTTAAGAAAATGCTAAAGGCGGAAGGATACGAACACATTTTAAAATATTCTGTTCTGCACACGGTAGAGGAATAGTTCGGAGGCGATGATTGTGTTGGCATGTCATTGCACTCTGTCATAAAGTAGCAACTGTGAGTCAATGATTTACGGAGAGTAAAATTTCTGAAAATTTTGATAAGTCGCTTTAGGTAGCACATCCACACCTGTTACCGTTAAGGTGAATTTCTGAAATGGCCTTACCTTTCCAGAGTTCCGACTTGAACACAGTGGAAGAGCTCTGAGAGCAGTTAGAACGTCGACACTGCACCAGACTCCAGCGTGCCGCTGGTTTCGGCTCGCGAGGAAGAATAGGATGCCATTCCTTCACAGGCATTCAGGCACCTCATTCAGAGCGTCCCCAGCAGGAAAAGGGTGGACACTTCCCGTCTAATTTCCACTAATAAGTGGCCGGATACTTTCCACCAGCAAGTGTATACTGATCAGCCAGAACATTACGACCACTTGCCTAATAGCTGGTACATCAACTTTGGCACGGATGACAGAAGCGACGCGTCCTGTAATGGAAGCAGGTACGCATTGATAGGTCGCTGGAGGGAGTTGGCACCAGATCTGCACACGCAAGTCAACTAGCTTCCATAACTCCCGGGGAGGGGGGGAGATGAGTTCTGACCTCACATTCAATCACATCCCAGATGTGTTCGATCTGGTTCAGATCTGGCGAGTTGCGAAGACAGCACATCAATTGGAACTCGCCACTGTATTCCTCAAACTAATCCATCACACTCCTGGCCTTATCACATGGCTCATTATCTTGTTGAATAATGCCGCTGCCATCGGGGAACATGAACGTCATGAAGGGGTGTATGTGGTCTGCAACGAGTGTACGATACTCCTTGACCGACATGATGCCTTTCACAAGCTCCAGTGAATGTTTCCCAGAGCGTAATGGAGTCTCCAGCATCATATCTCCTTTCCAAAAATGGTTCAAATGGCTCTGAGCACTATGGGACTTAACATCTTAGGTCATCAGTCCCCTAGAACTTGGAACTACTTAAACCTAACTAACCTAAGGACATCACACACATCCATGCCCGAGGGAGGATTCGAACCTGCGACCATAGCGGTCACGCGGTTCCAAACTGAAGCGCCTAGAACCGCACGGCCACACTGGCCGGTCATCTCCGTTCCGCAGTACAGGTATCAAGGAGCTGTTCCCCTGGAAGTCGACGGATTCGCTCCCTCCATCGACGTGATGAAGACCGTATCGGAATGCGTGAGACCATGCAAAGCTCTGCCGCTGCAGCAACGGCCAGTGCCGATGGTCACGTGGCTATTTCAGTCGAAGTAGCTGCTGTAGTGGTCCTCAGCTGCGGAGGACCATCGTTAGTTGTGTCCTGTGCACTGTGTGTTCAGACACACTTCTACTCCGTCCAGCATTAAAGTATGATGTTAGTTCCGCCACAATTCGCCGCCTGTTTTAACAGTCGGCCTAGCTTACGACGTTCGCCATTTGTAATGAGGGGTGGCCGCCCAACCTCACGATGCCTGATCGTAGTTTCACCATTTTGTATGTTCATCCTTCTGACTGGATGTTTGAGGGACTTCGGCCGTTCACTTATGTCATAAAATGGAACACCTACAGCTGTTTTTACGACGTTGTTTATTATACACTATGTGACCAAAGGTGTCCGGACACCCCCAAAAACATACGTTTTTCATATTAGGTGCACTGTGCTGCCACCTGCTGCCAGGTACTCCATATCAGCGACCTCAGTAGTCATTGGACATCGTGAGAGAGGAGAATTGGGCGCCCTGCGGAACTCACGGACTTCGAACGTGGTCAGGTGATTGGGTGTCACTTGTGTCATACGTCTGTACGTCAGATTTCTACACTCCTAAACATCCCTAAGTACACTGTTTCCGATGTGATAGCAAAGTGGAAACGTGAAGGGACACGCACAGCACAAAAGCGTACAGGCCGACCTCATCTGTTGACTGACAAACACCGCCGAGAGTTGAAGCGGGTCGTAATGTGTAATAGGCAGACATCTATCCCGACCATCACACAGGAATTCCAAGCTGCATCAGGATCCACTGCAAGTACTATGACAGTTAGGCGGGAGGTGAGAAAACTTGGATTTCACGGTCGAGCGGCCGCTCATAAGCCACACATCACACCGGTAAATACCAAACGACGCCTCGCTTGGTGTAAGGAGCGTAGACATTGGACGATTGAATAGTGGAAAAACGTTGTGTGGAGTGGCGAATCATGGTACACAATGTGGCGATCTGATGGCAGGGTGTGGGCATGGTGAATGCCCGGTGAACGTCATCTACCTGTGTGTGTAGGGCAACACTAAAATTCGGAGGCGATGGTGTTATGGTGTGGTCGTGTTTTTCATGAAGGGGGCTTGCACCCCCTGTCATTTTGCGCAATGCTATCACAGCACAGGCCTACATTGATGTTTTAAGCACCTTCTTGCTTCCCACTGTTGAAGAGCATTTCGGGTATAGCGACTGCATCTTTCAATACGATCGAGCACCTGTTCATAATGCACGGCCTGTGGCGGAGTGGTTACGCGACAATAACATCCCTGTGGAAGTTGTCATCAAGGCTAAGGGTGGGCCAACACCATATTGAATTCCAGCATTACCGAGGGAGGGCACCACGAACTGGCAAGTCATTTTCAGGCAGATGTGATCTCAAGAGCTGTAGCGCACAATACCGTAAGCTGCGATGACTGCTGTCTGCGCCGCTCGCTGCTGACAAATAAGATAACTCTCATTCTGTCTGGATTGACCTTCGCCAACCAAACTCTCCCTACGCCTTGATGAAGTCAAGGACTCCTATTCGCCCCTAGTCTAATTATTGGCGTGGTACACCGGTCATATAACCAGTGCACTGCGATGTCACTCAAAAATTCGCTCACAGGCATTTAACTATAACTCTGTCCATTCACACCACACAATAAGTGTGGCGGTCAACACAGTGAACAATGCTTAATTGCAAGGCCTCAATATAGAGTCCCACTACGATTCGCTCTCGACAGAGGTGCTCTCCCAGTGAAGTACTGAGGAGAGACTTGTTCCTCGCTCCAAGAGCGACAACGGAACGGCCCTTCTCCACGCCAAACGTGAAGGAGTATATCTTTCGGTCTCTTCCATTAGTCCTTCAGCTCAAGGCATCAGGAATATGGTCTGCCAATCAGCATTGCTCTTCTAAAACGGGAGAATAACGTTTCGTTTAAGGCGACCAATCCAGAAATCTGTAGCATCAGCGTTTGGCGTTTGCTGTCTCCCTGTGAAAACCTCTGAAACTGCGTGTTATGTTTGTAAAGAATGCGTAGGCTGGGTGCTCCCACGCAATGTAGCGGAATTTGCTTTTAAGCCGAACACGGGGTCACTCTCCCTTTTACTCTGGCAAAAGCTGTCTGCTCTACGGGCGGTTGCTGGCCGATGTAGATAGGTTGACTCGTCCTCTGAAGGGACCGGCCCCCCAGCGTGCGGTTTGCCTCTCCCGAATTAAAAGCCACTGCGACTGTCGTGTCTTGAATGTGTGTATGTACACCAGCGTCGAGCATTTCGATCTCGGTGCGCACTTTCGATTTACTAGTTACTTGCATATCGTTTACATGAATTCATTCAACATTGACTTTATCTTATCGAGTTTGGGTTCGAATGAAGCGTCTTGATGTGCGGAATATGTAAGCAATGAAGGTCAGGAGACCACGATGTCTTACATACCTCCCTCCTTCTGACAAAATTTTTGTCTGGGGTTTGTTAATGCCGAGGAAAACATTGACAAAGTAAGGCAAAAATTGTTCTTTTAGATTTTCCAATAAACTTTTCTCTTAACGATTTTTTCTAATGATTTCTTTATAGCTATTGTTTCTATTTCTTAATTGTAAAATTTATGTTTTGTTGTTAGGTTAATATAGACTTTACAAAGTTTATTATTCTTTGTCGTGGCCAGTACATGTCTCTGTTTTTCTTTTACATTTCCAAAAATTGTTTTTACAATATTAATTTTTCTTAACTGGTTAGTGTACAGTGTATCATGTTTTAGTGTGGTTATATCTTTTCATTAGTTGAGCTTCGCGTGAATGTTCGCAAAAGCTCTGTTGTGTGACTTTGTTTTATTTATTTAGGCATTATTTGTGTCACTGTTTTAAGAGTGAAGAAGTGTTTTTTTCTTTATTCTATCCTGTTTCAATCTATGATTAACCAAAACCTTTTTTATATAAAAAACTAACTTGGCTTTACAGGGATTTTTGAGATTATCTACTTACAGTAATTAATTTTCTTTACATAATTTTTAAGGTCTCTATCACATTATATATGTATATATATATATATATATATATATATATATATATATATATATATATATATATATATATATAAAATAAAATAATTACTTTTACAAAAAAGAAATATATCATTTTCTTAACTCTAAATGTGTATTTTATCAGTCTTTTCGTTTTGTGCTGCGTCAGTTTCCGCGCTTGATGTTCCCCACTGAAATACTGGAAGGCATCGACCCATTTGTATGGGTGTCACAAATCACGAGAGAAGCACTCTAGCATGCGATGCCGGGTCTTACTTGTTGACGTTGTCATCATGGAGTGGTACTTTTAACAGATTATGATGACCGTAGTTTACTGCACAAACAGTGATGTCTTGGTACTCCTTTGCTGTCACACCTGGGATGGTATGGCAATTCGATGATTGTAATTGACTACCGACGATCGTCATCTAATATTGTGCTGTGACGTCTTGGTACTTCACACCTGGTTCGGTATGGCAATTTGATGATGTGGTAGGGAGAATACTGTTCATTTTGCTGAATCTATTTCTAGATAATGTTCGTTGGTACTACTTAATATTCCGTTTGTCGTTCGCTTGTATCTGTTTGACGATTCAAGGTTTATTTTTGGAGAGGTGATTGTAGTAGTTGCTATGCCTTAAAGTTCATGGAAAGACGTTTGTAGCAATTTGCTTTTTAGGATAGGAGAGAAAGGTATCTTGCTGTCTTCTGCCCTTCTTCATCTTGCATCTTCTGTTCTTCTCTTGTTTTTTGCGTTCTTCTGTTCTTCTTGAGCTAGGAATATGTGAATTTTAGTGTAGGAGTGATATGGGATTTGTAGGATCTGACTGCCTTTCCAAATGTTACTTGATGAGTTTGTCGATCTTAGTAATTTTTTGTGCCTTCATTGTCGTCTCATCGTATTATCATTCTCCCCACGCTCTTCCATTGTGTAGCAGTGTCGTGACATATGAAATGTCTGTGCTGTGCGTTGTCCTCCTGAAGTCGAACCTGGTTGCAACCTGCATTTCCAGTGTGGAGTTGGTCTTCATGATGTTGTTATTGCCCTAAGTGCTTTCTCAACATGTCTGTAACTTCTCCGTCGCTATCTCGAAGCATCTGGTGTTAAGGGAGCTGGTGATTGGTGTTGGTGGCGATGTCCCTTTTTTCGTGTAGAGAAATTTTTTACAATGTTTTGTTTTACACAAACAACAAGAGATTTTGACTCTATACAACGCAAATTATATAAAAGTGAAGAAAATTATTATTTATTTCTCATGTGATAATTTAATTAAAGCATATATTTATCCTTTTTATAGCCTACCACTTCTTCATTCTTTTAATTGTTGTGTACCATTTATTGTTTGTGTGCATGTTGTAGTGTACTTGTTACTACAAGAGATTGTTAGTGTGTATTGTGTCTCTTTTTGTTTTAATTAATCTGTTGTTCTGTTGATCTGTTAATTTAACTTTTATTTAGTGGTTAGTATAAGATAGGGTGGACGTTAGTTTGCCTAACCTCTTCCGCATTTTTCAATTCAATCTTTACGTTTTGCAGTATTCGGTGGCCAAAATTCTACATCTGATTTCTCTTTGCTGTGTCGTTCTTGTCTCTGTGGACCATTGTTTCCACTGTAATTATTCGCGCTCTGGTCTCGCCAGTTGCTGTTTCTAACATCGTGACCTGTTTCAAAGTACCCTTGACCGTTGGCATTTTGATTCCTAAACCCATATCTACCACTGTATGAGTGTCCATTACCATTCCTATTTCGGTACCAATTATTCTGGTTATCGTTTCTATGCCAGTTGTCTTCATTGTGCCACTGTCCTTGTCTGTTAAGTTGCCTGAAATTATTGGTGTTAGGATTACGATTATTATTATTGGAATATTCGTTCCTAGTCCTCTCCGTTTGCTGTTCCCTTTCCTTTCAGTTTTCTTTCACCTCGTCTTCATTAAACCTAAATTCAAGTTTCCTTAAAACCTTTTTGAATTCTTCGGTATTTTCATTTTTTCCTACTGTCGCCTGTTGATACTTTACCGGTAATTTCATTCTACATAGACGCATCAGCTGTCCGTTACTGTATGGTCTGTCTAGGCATTGATTCTTTTTGTCCATTGTATCAAAGAATTTTACCACGCTTTTCTCTCCTGAGTTTTCATATGGTGTCATCTGAAGTAATTCGTATTTAATTTTGTTTTGCGCCTCCTTAGACCAATATCTTTCGAGAAATGCTGTTCTGAACTGTAGGTAAGACGTACAGGTAGCCGCGATCTTTTGCATCACCTCTGTTACTGCCCCTGGCATGTGTGCACAAATGAAGTCAAGTTTGTGAGCTACGCTCCAGTGGTTTGGTAAGCCTACTTGAAACTGATCGATGAATGTGCGTGCATGCAAGCTACCTCCTTCTTCCTTGAAATGTTGAAATTTTCTAACTGTAAGGAAGTGGTCTGTATCATATCTACTCATAAATCCGGTTTGTGGCTGATTCATGGACTCAAATAATCTGCCACTGCTTGTGTTTATTCTCTGGTAATCTACTGCCTGTCTGCCTAGTCTCATTTTCCTGACTCATATCCGCATCATATCGTATCATTGGTAAACAAAGGTGTTGTTCGTCTGTTTCTACTCTCGGCGTTCGTGGTATAGTACCTGTGCTGGTATTATGTTGTGTCGTTGGATTTACTGGTTCAGTTGCCTGTCTTTCGATTGGTATCGGCTGAATGTATGTGTTCCGTTTTTCTAGATACTGTGCCTGGTCCTGTGGCATGTCATGTATTACTTTAATCAGGGTTTTCTGTTTCGATTTCTGCGCCAGTGTTACGTGTAGCCTTGGTACTACTTCAACTATCTTAGAGGGCGCGTGTACGTGTACTGAATTAATGCTTGACGTGTCAGTTGTTTCGCTACAGGTGTAATCGGTCTCGATCTTCTCTTCGATAGTTTGTATCAACTCTGTTCGAAGCTTTTCAAACTGATCTTTGTTTTTAAGTTCTATTTTATTGATTCGATGATCATATTTTTTCAGTTCAACCTTTGCGACCTTGCTTGGAATAGCTGGTTCTTCCGAAATTTGTATTGCTATTCGAGTGGTTTTTTTCGTAAAACGTTCCACCTTTTTGTCAACGTTTACGATGTCCAATTGGGCCTTGTCCACGTCAGTGTGTAATTGCTGCCGACCTTGTGTTAGTACCTGAATTATTTCTCTAGATTCTTTCGCGTCTTTGTTTATCTGAGTGATCTGACTATCAATTCTGGCGATCCCTTCTTCCATCTGGATTTTTAACCTGTTGGATCTGTTTCTTAATAGCCTGATTATCCTGTTTCAATTTCTGATACTGTTTTGTCATCTGAGTATTCTGTTTCGTTATCTGTGTATTAATATCCTGATTCTCTTTCGTCGTACTAGCGTTCATTTTTTGTAATATCTCCATGATCGCGTCCTGTCCTGTAACACTACCTTCTGCTGAACTATGTATTCTCGATCTATTGTTTTCTACTCGGTCAGTTACGTCGTTTACTGGGCTATGCTGTGGCGTTTCTAAGTTTGATAACTGCAATAACCTGTGTTGTCTGTGTTAAGGACTAGTTGCGTTTGTCATTGAACCATTACGTGGTGCAAACAACTCCGCATTCTGCCCTCTCTGTTGTGTATATCTTGTGTTTGCAGGTACAGTTGCGTCTGTTACGGAACCTTTTCGTGGCGCTCGTAACTCCGCAAAATTCTATGTCTGTTGTTGGGGCATATTTAGAATGTGTACGATAGGTTCGACGTATTCTAAATGTTCCTCCTCTTACTCACTGCCTATTTCTCTTTGAACGTTAGCTAACTGCCGGTTCATTGACTGTATTGACGCGTATTCTGTCCCTGAATATGTGGCAAACAAACGCGTTTCCTGTGCTCGTTTCGCTTCTAATCTTTGCCATTTCCTACGTGGGCTGTCTATTTCTGGCTCAGAATGTGCCCTACCTGGAATTTCATATTCTGGAAATTCGATGTTCTCGTCCCTTCAATTCCCATGTGTCTGATCTGTCTCAATTTTATCCCAGTCTAACTGCGCCTGCAGATTCAGCAGCTACCCGACTGTCCTATTGTCTGATTCACCGTCTGTCCTATTCTCAGGTTCACCTACTGTCCTATTCTCAATAAGCTCGTTTACTTGCTGTCTATCTGGTTGATTCTCCCCCACTTTGTCTACTTGCTGTCTCACGTAAGCTTTTGGCTTGTGCTCTCCTTAATATGGAAATTCTTTCAACACACCACAACCCTATCTACAAAACAGTACGACCACTTACCAATTGGTTGAACCAACAACAACAACGTCGTGACTTCTCGGCTAATGTTCTGTCTGCTCTGCTACAGTCTCCAATCTCCACCTGTGCGCTTGCAAAGGGAGAAAATGTTATTTCTTAATTCTAATTTATATGATGCTGCGTCACACTGCGTCTCTGCGTCACTCTGCGTCTCTGCCTATCACCTGAAAATCCTATGCCCTAACAGCTATACAAAAATCGTAATGCAAAATTTTTCAACACAATAACACACGCCCTTTTCCCTACAATTCTACTTTCTTCACTACCTGTATCTATTCTGATCCCAGTCTTTGCAAATGGCTATTTAATACATGAAAGAAAGTTCTTCAAAGTGATACTACTGCGACCTGCTGTACCTAACTATCCTGACACTTTCCTGTCCTGGTAGCTTACCTATTTTACCTATCCTTGGAGGATCACCATTTTCTGTGATCGTATGGGTGCTATTCTGTCATTCTGTGCAACGGATTAATCTGAGATGTACCCTTTACCCTGTGGCTCCTGCAAGATGCAATTTCCACGCCCACACTACTACAGAAGTCAGACAGACGCTCCTAACGTTCTAAAGAGAAATGCCTGAAATACTTTCAGCAATAAATATCTTCTAGAGTCGTCTGCTGTAAGGAAATGACACAAAAATTCACAAAATTTCTTACATAACTAGTGGGAAACTTGGGTACTGGAGTCGTGCTAGTTAGTGTAAGAAAAACATGAAACGAACGAGAATTGTTATTTAGGCACTTTTAGTTATGAACTAAACAAGTTATTTCCGGGTTCTCTTTGGAATGTGAAGTTACCTCTTAAGGATAGGATTCGCTAATGAAATATCTATACAAAGTTAAAGATTGTTATTGACTTGGCAGAATGACTGAGAGCCGCACCTACTCAACTTGAATGATAATCCGTTAGAATGTTGCTAGGTATGGTCGAGGCTGTCACATGTGAAATGCAGTGAAGTTACTGTTGTGGAGGAAATATGGGGCTCGCAAGAGTTGTAGCGCACAATACCGTAAGCTGCGATGACTGCTGTCTGCGCCGCTCGCTGCTGACAAATAAGACAACTCTCATTCTATCTGGATTGACCTTCCCCAATCAAACTCTCCCTACGCCTTGATGAAGTCAAGGACTCCTATTCGCCCCTAGTCTAATTATTGGCGTGGTACACCGGTCATATAACCAGTCCACCGCGATGTCACTCAAAAATTCACTCACAGGCGTTTAACTACTGCTCTGTCCATTCACACCACACAATAATTGTGGCGGTCAACACAGTGAACAATGCTTAATCGCAAGGCCTTAATATAGAGTCCCACACCGATTCGCTCTCGACAGAGGTGCTCTCCCAGTGAAGTAGTGAGGAGAGACTTGTTCCTCGCTCTTTGAGGACATGTACGAGCGCACACGCTCTCGTTACGTGTTCTCGATCCAAGAGTGACAACGGAACGGCCCCTCTCCACGCCACTCTTCCATTACTCCTTCAGCTCCAGGCATCTGGAATATCGTCTGCCAATCAGCACTGCTCTTCTAAAACGGGAGAATAACGTTTCGTTTAAGGCGACCAATCCGGAAATCTGTGCTATCGGCTTTTGGCGTTTGCTGTCTCCCTGTGAAAACCTCTGAAACTGAGTGTTACGTTTGTAAAGAATGTGTAGGTTGGACGCTCCCACACAATGTAGCGGAATTTGCTTTTAAGCCAAAGAGGGGGTCATTCTCCCTTTCACTCTGGCAAACGCTGTCTGCTCTACGGGCGGTCGCCGGCTGACATAGATAGGTTGACTCGTCCTCTGAAGAGACTGGCACCCCGGCGTGCGGTTTGCTACTCCCGAACTAAAAGCCCATGCGACCGTCGTGTATTGAATGTGTGTATGTATGCCAGCCTCGAGTATTTCAATCTCAGTGTGCACTTGCAATTTACTAGTTATCTGCATATTGTTTTCATGAATCCATACAACATCTACTTTATCTTATCGAGTTTGGGTTCGAATGAAGCGTCTTGAGGTGCGGAATATGATTGTGGGGGCTGAATATGTAAGCAATGAAGGTCGGGAGACCACGACGTCTTACAGTACTTTCTCAGAAATATCTCCCTCAAATTTAAACCTGTTTTTGATACTATAGTAGACTTCTCTTGGGCGTCGCCTAAACGGGTTTATATCGATAGTAGGTCGGTGGTCATAATGTTCTGGCTGATCAGTGTATGTGTGCTGTTAGTACCTAGTTGCCTGTTTATCTTACTGAGTTACAATTAGTGAGGGGAGAGACGTTTGTCAGAATCGATGAACATGACGTCAGCGCCGCTTCCCGAAATTACGCCTTAGCCCGGTGCACAGCGAGGAAGCCCGGATGAGAGTGAAACGAGGAAACAGCGTACGCGAGTAATAATTACGGCCGCGGGCAAGCAAATACGCCCGTGGCGGAAGAGACTCATTGCGCCGGCGAAGATGGCGACCGTGATTGAGGAAACGCGTCCTTAGAAACGAGATGATGGAGAGGAGGGGTCAGGAAGGAGGGAATGGAAAGGGGCATGGAGGGGGGGGGGGGGACTGCGGCTAGAAAGGAAGCTAGGCCCCGCGGTGTCGCCAGCGGCGCTGCGCCGTCCAAGAGTTTGGCCACCGGCGCGTGGTGACTTCCGCCAGCGCTACGGAGCGTCAAAGCCCGCGGCCCGGAGGAGCTGGGTGGTCTGGGGCGGCTGGAGGCAGGGAAGGAAGGCGGTAATCCCGTGATCAAAGGAGCTGTCGCGCGCCGGATGAGCCGTGGACTGTCGCGTCCGCCGACGCCGACGCCGACGCCGACGCCGACGCCGCCCTCACCGACGCCGCAGACGCCGGCGTCGCCATTAAGGCTCCTTGTTCGGTCTCGCAAGTCGCCGCCGCGGCGGATGAAGCAGCGCGCAGCGTCCCCGATTAAGCGAATTTTCCTTTTCTTTTTATTCGGGCGCGTTCATCAGCGCGAGTTCTTCGCGCCGCGCCGTATCTAGCCTGCCTTGAGTGGCGCCGTGTGCGGAGCAGAAACCTCTCCCGCCTGACTTCGAAGAGATCCCATTCGTCGGAGTTTTTCACTTAAACCAGTTGGGTGTCTCTTGTCAGAGACGCTTGACTAATTGATATTATTGTGACATCTTGATGAAATGCCGCGTACGTCTTCAACAAACCTATTTACGAGACGTACCGGTATCAAATAGCAAATTCAGTACTTATTCAGAGAATTTCGCACTATCAGAGAATCAGACATTCAGTTCTGCAGGCCAAGTCGTCAACTCACGCTTCTGTATTGATTCGGCTCGCAGGCCGCTGGTTCGAATCCAAACGGTTCAAATGGCTCTGAGCACTGTGGAACTTAACATCTGACGGTCATCAGTTCCCTAGACTTAAAACTACTTTAACCTAACGAACCTAAAGACATCACACACACCCGTACCCGAGGCAGGGTTCGAACCTACGACCGTAGCATTCGCACGGCTCTGGACTGAAGCGCCTACAGCCGCTCGGCCACCGCGGCCGGCGTTAGAATCCAAGTTGGGGAGGAAACTTTCACCGCCAGTATTTGACTGCAGAGTTGCGATTACGTACAGTTCCTGAGCTCCAGATATTGCTCTTAATGACGTGAGTTCTACATCTACATCTAGAAACGTACTTCGCAAGCCACCGTACGGTGCATGGTGGAGACTACCACTAGTCATTTCCTTTCCTGTTCCATTCGCAAGAGAGCGAGGGAAAAGCGACTGTCAATAAACATCCCTAGGAGCCGTAATTTCTCTCATCTTCGTGGTCATTGCGCAAAATGTATGTCGGCGGTAGTAGAATCCACCTGCAGTCAGTCTCAAATACCTATCTCTAAATTTCTGCAGTAGTGTCTCGCGAAAAGAACGCCGTTTTTCCCCTTCAGGGATTCCCGTTTGAGTTTACGAAGCATCTCAGTAATATTTGCGTGCTCATCGTACCTACCAGTAAAAAACCTCGCAAACCGTCTCTGAATTACTTCGATGTCTTCCTTTAATGCGACCTGGTACGGATCCAAAACACTCTAACAGTATTCAACAATGATTCGAACCAGAGGTCCACACACTTCCCAAAATTCTCCCACGAAAGCAAAGTCGACCATTCACCCTTCCGTACTGCTGTCCTTCCGAGCGCGTTCTATTTCACGTTCAGATGTTCAAATGTGTGGGAATTCGTAAGGGAGCCACCCGGTGTGGCCAAGCGGTTCTAGGCGCTTCAGTCTGGAACCGCGTGACCGCTACTGTAGCAGGTTCGAATCCTGCCTCAGGCATGGATGTACGTGATGTCCTTAGGTTAGTTAGGTCTAAGGAGTTCTAAGTCCTAGGGGACTGATGACCTCAGATGTTAAGTCTCATAGTGCTCAGAGCCATTTGAACCATTTTTGATGCTACCCTAAGCTGTGATGAACACTCACAGTCGAGCACAACGTACTGGGTTCTATCACTTAAAAAGTCCTCGAAGCACCCATAGAGCTCGGGACATAATCCGTATGCCCTGTCATTCGTCAACAGTCTCTGCGTCAAGCGCTTTCTGGAAATCTAGGAATGTGGAATCTACCTGTTGCCCTTCATCCACGATTTGAGGTCATCATATGAGAAAAGGGCAAGTTGAATTTCGCACGAACGATGCCTTCTAACTCATGCTGATTTGTGGACAGCAGCTTTGCTGCCTCTAGGAAATTTATTATAGTCGAGTTCATTTTTATAAAGGATGGGGCCCCTCCACGCCCACACCACCGTGGTGACCAAACCAAAAATTCTACTCTCACCTCCGTATAACATGCTAGTTTTTGAATCAGGAGTCACAGGATGTGGGCTGTGATGTTGCGTCTGGGTAGGATTACTCATTGACATGGTCCATCAGGAGACAGAAAGTGGACGAAAGCGATCGAAGGGTAGCGGTTTGTAAGGGCAGAGGGAAAAAAGTGCCAAGGCAAGCGCCAAGGGAAAAAAAACCCTCTGCGACAGTAGGACGGGTAGTAAGGGCAGTAGCGGCTTGCTAGCTGCGATAGTGCATGCAAGGTGTGGTTATGTTAGTGCGAGGTATTGTGATCGTTACCTTTGTCGTTGCGGGTGCTCGTTGTAGGGCTTGCTGCAGCTGCTGCGTCCCTGTAACAGTTCAAGGTCGTCGTACATTAGTGGGCGATCGGCCATAGGTCAGCTCACAGTCTAGGGTGTGTGTGTGGTTGGTTTGTGTGCTGTGTACAGTACGGTTTCTCTGCAATTGCCTGTTTTTCGGCGGGTCGAGCATCTGGGGTTGCCAGTAGTAGCTGTGTTGCAGGGGCTCGCCAGTACTGTCGTGTTAGCGTGCTATGGACCATAGATGTTTAGTTTGTTGCTAATAGTGTCTTTGGTCTATTATGTTTCCATCTCTGGTTGTGGTCGTAGTTACCCAGAGAAAGGATAAACGGGTTACACGAGTGTCGCGTGTTTCTGTACAGTCGTGTGGAGAGTTTTTGGAATACCTGTAAGATGGTATGTAGCCGATATTCCCGGTGAACATCCGCGGTGCGTGTGTAGCGCGGAGCGTTGCTTAGGATTCTGAGTACTTTGTTCTGTATGAGTTGCAGAGGCGCAGGCGTGTGGGCGCAGCGTATCCCCAGACAGGGACTGGGAACGTCATCACGGGTCGAATAAGTGTCATGTACATGGACCTGGACTCCCTCCTATTCAGTGTACTACGCCTGTTAAGCACATGGTAGAGTTGTTTGAGCCTCGCGTTTGCTTTGTTGGTCACGTGTTGAATGTGGTCCCCCCAGAGTAGTTTCCGGTGCAGCCAGACACCGAGGTATTTGACCTTCTCGCGGAAACGTATTGGGCGTGCATGTAGTGTTACTGGGTTGCAGTGTTGATGTTTGCGCAGTAGCTTCGGTCTTCTAGTGAACAGAACGGCTTCGCACTTCGAGCTCAGAAAGCGTGCAGTTCTGCAACAAACCCATGTTAAGAATAACGGTACGTAAGTATGTGGGTCCGATCTTTCGTATATGCAAGAGTCATGTGCGCTTTTTTTTCAGTCGCCTAGGACTGCGCTGGGCGAGAGATTTGCGATAAATGCAAGGTAAGTAAGGCGCTATTGCCGCAGAGTACCCTCTGTAAAACCGATTTGGAATTCTGTCTGGAGCTGGAGACACATTTAGTTTCGACTCTTTCAGTTGCTATTTCACACCAGGGATGTCTCTTTCTATTACTTGCATGCGAGAGTCTGTGCGATGATCAAAGGACGCTATGCTTTTACGATCCTCCTGCTTAAATGATTTATTATACGAGGATTTAAAACTGCAGGTTTGCTTTTCTGTCTTCTATCGCCATCATAGACTGGAGAGAAGCCTTCGATACATTTAGTGACTTTCCGTATGACAAGAATTTCTCGGGTTCACGATAAAGTTTTCCGCTAAGGTACGACGGTGGAAAATACTGTATGCCTTCTGCATTGATACAAGAATTTCCACTAACTTTTGCCTGTTTTCATTTGCGCGTTCTTTTCTGAACTGAGAGTGTAATGATCTGTGTTTCTTTAGCATTTTACGAATCTGATTATTAAATCACGGAGAGTATTTTCCGTCCTTAATCCACTTACTTGGCACACACTTCTACAGAGCGTAATTTATCATCCGTTTGAACTTCGCCCATAAATCCTCTACGTCCGTCATATTTGAATTACATGGTGTCCAGTTATTGTCTAAGTGGGATGCTGATAACGGATTATCTGATTTTTCCAGCATAAATACTCTCCTAGTCTTCTTCATGGATTTACTAGCCTTAGTAAACATCGTCGTTGTGGTGACATCATTCTCACTAGTTCCTGTCTCCATACTGACACTGTCGATAAGGTCAGACCTACGTGTACCTACAAGATAAAATATTTCCATTGCGTGTGGATTGTCTAACTAGTTGTTCAAGGCAGTTTTCGGCAAATGTCTTCAAAAGCAATCCAGAAGACTGTCTGTCAGTTACAACCCCTGTGAGTACATAGACGTACCATTCTATACTTGGTAGATTAAAATCGCATCCAAGTACTACTGAATGATCTGGGTGTTTCCGCGCTACGGTGCGTAGACTTTCCTTGAATGATTCTATGACTGTTCCCCGCTAACTGTTAACCTACAATTATCTTCACATTGTCTCGTGCAGTGAGGGAATGAGAAAGTTTCAACATAATCTGCGATCGTAGTCCTTGACAAACAAACCATTGACCTAACCTGTGTTTGCGTACTGAATTACATGCATATCAAAACTGCAGCTTCCATTACACTTTATCGTTATTGTAAAAACTTCAGGAATGAAAAAATAATTAGACAATGGCATTTAAATAATTCTGAGTACACCTATAAGATGTTTGGAGATCCTTAAACTGAGAAAACGAACAAGGATACCAGTCATACAATGTAAGCTTTCAGGCCGGTATTGTCTTCACTTAAAACTTCCGGGCTGATAGGCCGTGGTCGAAGTATAAAACTTTTATAAAACTTTTATACTTCGACCACGGCCTATCAGCCCGGAAGTTTTAAGTGAAGAAGGATACCAGTGATAGTAAGATATACCTCAACACCCTTTGTACAGTTGATGACAGTGTACTCTTAGGTTCTAATGAATATACACGTCAACAACAAGTGTAAGGACTTAATAGAACAAGGTTGAAATAGGTTTCAATACCAATTATAATAAACTAAGTAATGAACTACCAACATATCGAAAAAAATATTAAAATTACCAAAGAAGTCTTACAACCGGTTGACGATTTTTTTGTGTTTACGGCAGTTCCAGACTATAACTAGATGGGCGGTGCGATGTAATCAAGCCTGAGACATATTTGGAATTCTTTCAATATTTGTACAAAATTATACCCACTAAAACTGGTTATTTCCTACATAACTATTTATATCTTATACATGTAAAATAAATTTTGAAAATTTAACATAAAAATTTGTAAATTAATGTCGTTTTGCTAAGTAGTTATCAGTTGCCGTGTTTGACAACGATGTAAACCTCCATGCCTCAACTGTTTTCTTTGTACTTTTTCTTTTTGAGCACTTGTTGTGTGGATTAGTGGAGACTAGCCTTGTGTATATTGCTATAAAAAACTAATATTGTAAGTGGAATGCATAGTTCAAGGAAGCAAATGAATTTTACAATTTGTTATTCCGATGTTTGAAGAGTTAATTTACAAATAACCGAAGAGTGGATATCTTCTTATTTCATTGGTAGTGATTCACTAAACTTTCAGTACCTTCGAATCAGTGGATGTACTTTATACATAGCAGACCTGCGGCGTTATCGTATGTCTACGACTAAACATCGAAGCCAACTTCAAGAAAATCAGCTAAGTAAAACTTATATTTTAGTAAAGTGATATACTCTTCGATGGGATTCCTTCAGGAATGATGACAAACGTCCATTCCATGGAAAAGTCATTGCGTGAAGAGTATTGATTCGGTATAAACTTTTTAAAAAATATAAAAAATTAAAAAAATCCACACACTTGTAAGGAATTATCCCAGTGGAGTGCGGGGAGTCTCTAGATACGTTTTCGGCGTGAAATCTGTTGACTATAGTATGTCTTCAGTGATGAGTCCCATTTCGAATTAGATCCCGATGACCTGCAAAGACGTGTCTGGAGACCTGAACACGCCTCGGACGCTGGTGGGATACCGAGGTGACTGATGCACCTCCATATGCCCCGACAACCAAGAGTGACAGTCTGGGGTGTCATTTCGTTTCATTGCAGGACCTCTTTGGTTGTCATCTGCGGCACCATTACGGCACAGAGGTAAGACGACGATATTGTACGCCCCGTTTTGTTACTCTTTTGTGGCAAGCCATCCTGGGCTTACATTTCAGCAAGATAATGGCCGCTCGCACACAGTTCGTATCCCATCTTGGCCAGCAAGGACGACGATTTCCCCCCAATTGAGAACGTTTATAGAATTACGTGTAGGGCCCTTCAACCAGCTATGGATTTTGTCGATCTAATGCACCAATTGGACGGAACTTGTGACGATATCCCTCAAGAGGACACCCAACAACTCTGTCAATCAGAATGAGATTGGTAGAGCACTTGCCCGCGAAAGGCAAGGTCCCGAGTTCGAGTCTCGGTGCGGCACACAGTTTTAATCTGACAGGAAGTTTCAACTCAATCAACGCCAAGCCGAATAATAGCTTACATAAAGACCAGAAGTGAACCGATGCGTTATTGACTTGTTCAATTTTTGAAGCTCTTTCTCTTGAATAAATCATCCAGTCTTTCTGAAACTATAATCATTTGTATGCATATGTTCATCACATCTACCGATTTTGTCCCATTTGGTTAATTCCTTCGTGATGCGTCGTATTTTTGTGTCTCAGGGTGTACATTTTAATTAAATGAATTTACTTCTGAATGCAACTCCTGCAGAAGAATGACAAACGTCCATTTTATGGACAAGTCATTTACTAACTAATACTAAATCGGTATATTACAGCTGGAAAAGAAAAAAAAGGAACAATAAACTGCAATAATTGCCCTGGACTACCTCCGGAGTACTAAACAGGGTTTTTACTACAAAGTCCCCGGTATGTCTGAAGAAGGAAGTTTTAAGTCATCGTGTGCTATCAGTTGGGCTAGCTGGCCATGAGACATAACCTGCTGCTGGACATCTAAAGATCATCCTTAACGATTTAAAGAAACTACGGGAAACGGAAACCTGGGTGGCCAGACAGGCATACGAAGCGCGCACTCTAGCATAATGTGGGCTCAGTGTGCTAAGCAATACGCCATTTACTTGGTGTGTCCTACTTCGTATAACTTCGCAACACTGTCCTAGATGTTTTATTGATGAGACTCAGTACCGCGGTAGACTGCTAAATCTTTAAGTAACTGCCGGACTTATTCCTCCTACATCTGAGCACTGTATCAAATTTACCCCCATTTAAAGTGAGATGGCTTTGGTATTTAGCTAGTACGACTGAGGACACTGTACACCCAGAATGTAGCCGTTCCGCTCTGTACGCATACATCGAAAATTATTCTTTTAGCGTTTCAGTTGCAAAGCGACAGTGTATAGAAGTGTCGTGGAGAGAGATTCAAAAATGTGTTGAGTCGAGAGAATGATGAATACGAAGCGGGGAAGCTGTGAGTTCTACGGACAGTGGTTGGGAACTATGTGGGTCACATCGCAAGTAGGACGCAAGAGGGCTGTAAAGGTGGGCGATAGCGTCAAGTTGAAGGAGGCGATATGTAAAAATGGAAATCTACAGATACGAAGATATCAATCGGAAGTGGGGAAAAAAATCGCAGTTGAGCTGCAGCGAACCTATAAAATGCAGGAACTCCTTTACATATTCCTGCAAAACATACACGCTCTTAGCGCCCAGAGGGAAATGCTAAGTGGGTCGCCAAAGTTGGCTTCCTGCCGGGAACGCCGGCGATCAGCGGTGATAGAAGATGCGGGTCATGTCGTAATTCCCTAAGTTTCGTGAGCGTATTGTAACCCAAAACTACCTGCAGAAACAAGGCCAGCACTGTACCAGAGACTATACGGCGGTAGTTTCCGCGACAAGATGCAAGTCCGCGTTTAAAATTGTTGTTTGCAACATTTACTACGGTTAAGATCACGATGGACAACACTGTAGGAAATAACCTTGGCTGTACTTAAGCTTACAATATTCACCAGCAGGGGGAATTCCTTGGCCATAAACTAAAAAAATATTATCATAAAAAGTAGTTAATCTAAAAATCAGCTCACTTGCATGGCTAGAAGTTATACCTCAATGTATCTTCTAGGCCGAAATTTACATTAAATACAGCACGCACATGTTTCGAACTATACCACCATCAAGAGCTTTAAAAAAAACGAAAAAATAAGCTACTATGTAAGTACATGTGAGGCTTACTTGAACTGATTGTTTAGAATGAAAATAAACATTATGAGAAGCAGAATGAAATAAAAAGAGATTTAATACTGAAACCGTCCCGTCTCCTCTATACCTCTTTTGTTAATGATAACCTTCCCTTTTACAATAACCTATGAAACCTTTCCTTAGAATTTCTATCTCTCGCTCAATAATAACAAATGAAATCTTCTCTTTGAAATTTATTCTCTTTCTCAATCTTCGCATACAAATTTAATTGCTGCTTATTAAAAGTGATTTTCTGATTATTTCGACGAAACATAGAATGTGTCGTCGTCGTGGCCCTCAGTCGTTATCTGCAATAACCCAAAACTGTTCCTTACCTTTTTTTACTGTTACTGGATCGCCATCTGACTGCCACATCGAACTGCGACATGAATATACTTACTCTGGTTTACTATACTCTATTAACTGCTGGTGGGCTGTCATAATAAGTGGCTCTATTTGTTACCAAAGCTGACGTTATTCTTTATTAGCAAACCTGAAGTTATTCTTTAATTAATTTGACTTAAGTTACGTAATTCATAGTTACACTTTTTCTTGAGAACAATAAAATTTTTGCAAAGTTTTATGTTGATGGTTTTTGGGATGGATTATAATCAGTAATGCAACATTGCTGGCAAAAATTATTTATATTCTGAAAACGCTTCAAATATTTACTGTTGGTAATGAAATAATTTTACAAACGTTCAAATGGGACTTACTTTTTAGAATAATCTTACAACTAGCATTGCGAAAACATACCTTCAGTAGTCTTGAGTTTCTCAAAAAATTAATTCAATAATATTAGTTCCTCTTATTATAATAGTTAGCTGATGTCTCTGTACATCCGTTTATAATCTCTTGTAAATCATAGCTAGTGGCTGACAGGCACACCGCTCCTCTCAACCTCTCGCTTCAGACCTGCTACCGACTCGCTTCAATTCTCGCTTACTACTGACTCCTGCGAACGCTAAAGTGCGGTCTCTCCTGCCAACAATGCTTTCTGGTGCAGACAATCACTGCTACCATTACAAATGTATCAATGCGCGGTCTTCCCCGCTCCTTTCTTAAAATGTATCCATACGCGGTCTCTCCCGCCCTTTTTAAAATTATATCAATTTGCGGTCTCTCTTGCCAACAATACTTTGGTGCAGACATTCCCTGCTACCACAATTATTTCCAACATGACAAATATTAATTATTCCTACTTAATCCTATTAATAAAATATAAACATCTTTCATAAATTGTGATTTGACAATAGACAATAGAAATATACACGCCTTACAATACTATGTGGAGGCATGCTTAGTAATCCCATCACGGAATAAGCGTTGCGTCGAACATAAAGATGGCGGGAAGCGAAACCCACTTCCACAGAAGGTAGTTGCTGTAATTAAGGTGACTTGATACGCTCGCAGCAACTAATCAGCTCCGTCACAGGATAAACTAGGTGTTAACAGAAATTTAAGGCGATTAAGATACATTTAACATTATTTTATCAGAACTTTATAGAGTAACCAGCTCTGAAAGGGGTTTAGTATTACTATGGTCTACCATTTTACATACACAATTCCCGCAGCATCGGCGATTGTGTACAGTGAGGGGTAGTTTAGATTAGTTTAGAACTCAAAGCAAGATCTCACATGCAGTGACTCACCTCATTGGCGGATGAACCGTTCTCTGCACATGCAGTTGTTGCTCTGACAAGGGGACCATCAGACCTGTAAAGGACGAATTTTGATGAGTCTTGGGTGTGTTGTAGAGGTGTCTGTGCTGAGTAGAGGCTAGTGACTTTTCACGCGACGGTCGCTAGTTTCCGAGGAAATCGATGTTGAAGTTTTATACGGATCTCTGACATCCATAACGTTACATATGTTTAGACCGAACGAGCGTAGTGCAGGCGTTGGGTTCACAGCTGCCACGCTGGCGGTACGGATTCAAACCCTACCCATGTACCTCCTTTCGTTTTTTCAATTTTATCCTACAGAATAACACTACAGAGTTTCTGTCACGCAAAATTATTCAAAGATAGTCTTTTCTGACGTAGTAGTTTCATTAATAAATCAATCATTACAGCACATGGATTGCATTTGTGGTTCTTAGATAAAATTCAAAATACATGGTAAGCTAGAAAGAGTTCTCAGGTATGGACAGGGTATTAGCAGCTGTGAATGGATTCCAGATACAAACGAAAGTACTCATCCCTGATATCGGTACCGATTAAATAATTGACTTGCTGTCAACACCTATTGACGTAAAACAGATTCTTTGCGGAACACTGAGCAGAAACAGATTTGAAGATTAGTCATTGCTTTACAGCACAGTATACTATAATCGCGTCAGGAAATATAGTCGTATTCCCTTAGGTTTTCTGAAGTATGCAAGAACCATTAGGGAAATTTGATCGCCTTGTTCAAAAAAGAGTGGACGACTTGACTCACAGATAAAAAAAAGAAAAGAATGTAATTGTAAATTGCACTAAACCAGGAAAATTCACGAATGTGCTGCACCAAGAGCTTCTAAAAACTGTCATTCTTCCGTACATGCGACAAGAAAGATTTCTTTGCATTATTGATTCCTGGGGAGGTCAGACTAATCAGACAATTTACAGTCAAAGCTTTATAGATGAAAGACCCGCCCAAATGTACTCTTCTTTCTCAATCCTGTAATGTTTACTGTTACAGGAAGCTTAAAATTTTCGAGAAAAACATTACAAATCCTCCCGACGCGCTGAAGACTAATATAGAAAGCGCTTCGATGGAATATTTCATAAAAATACATTCTTTAATTTTGCATAAATTTAATGCACTTGCTTTCGTAGAAATGATCTAGGAAGACATACGATAGCATCGCCAGCTCTATCAGACTTGTATGAAGCCGAAAATAAACATTTAGTACTGGTATAGGCACGCGTATTTAAATAAAGAGACA
This sequence comes from Schistocerca serialis cubense, assembly GCF_023864345.2. NCBI lineage: Eukaryota > Metazoa > Arthropoda > Insecta > Orthoptera > Acrididae > Schistocerca > Schistocerca serialis. The sequence goes on from NC_064638.1 coordinate 1,187,834,335, forward strand.
TGTAAACAGGCATAATACGGCGCTGTGGTCGGCAACGCCTATATAAATGATCAAATGTCTGGCTCAGCTGTTAGATCGGTTACTGCTGCTATAATGGCAGGTTATCAAGATTTAAGTGAGTTTGAACGTGGTGTTATACTCGGCGCACGGGCGATGGGACACAGAATCTCCGAGGTAGCGATGAAGTGGGGATTTTCCCGTACAACCATTTCAAGAGTGTACTGTCAATATTGGGAATCCGGTAAAACATCAAATCTCCGACATCGCTGTACGCCTCGCTTGAGCCGGTCAACACCGACATTGGACTGTTGATGACTGAAAACCTGTTGCCTGGTCGGACGAGTCTCGTTTCAAATTGTGTCGTGCGGATGGACGTGTACGGGTATGGAGACAACCTTATGAATCCAAGGACCTTGCATAGCAGGCGGGCACTGTTCAAGCTGGTGGAGGCTCTGTAATGGTGTGGGTTCAAATGGTTCAAATGGCTCTGAGCACTATGGGACTTAACTTCTGTGGTCATCAGTCCCCTAGAACTTAGAACTACTTAAACCTAACTAACCTAAGGACATCACACACATCCATGCCCGAGGCAGGATTCGAACCTGCGACCGTAGCAGTCGCACGGTTCCGGACTGAGCGCCTTAACCGCGAGACCACCGCGGCCGGCAATGGTGTGGGGCTTGTGCAGTTGGAGTGATATAGGACCTCTGATACGTCTAGAAACTACTCTGACAGGTGACACGTACGTAAGCATCCTGTGTGATCTCCTGTATCCATCCCGACGGACTTGGACAATTCCAGCAGGACAATGCGACACCCCACACGTCAAGAATTGCTACAGAGTGGCTCCGGGAACACTCTTCTGTGTTTAAACACTTTGGCTGCCCACCAAACTCACCAGTCATGAACATTATTGAGCATATCTGGGATGCCTTGCAATGTGCTGTTCAGAAGAGATTTCCACCGCCTCGTACTCCTCAGGATTCATGGTGTCAATTCCCTCCAGCACTACGTCAGACATTAGCGAGTCCATGCCACGTCTTGTTGCGGCACTTCTGCGTGCTCGCGGGCGCCCTACACGATATTAGGTAGGCCCTTTAGTATACCACCTAAATGGCAGCGATCAACAACCATGAGGCGTTCGATCCCAAGTTAGCACAAGTCAGATTCACTCGACACTATCTCCAGAAATACTGCGGAGAGAGTGCTTCGCGTTACTAGGTTTGATGATTTAAAGGAAAGAGTCATGATATGACCGTAGGGATTGTTCGTGGCTAGCAGAAGACACACGTGCTTGATCTAAAGCGTGACACGTAATTATTAAATTACACTGGCAATTGTCAAAACGAATGTAGAGAATCAGTCTCTACTTCCACTGGCGCTGATGCCATAAGGTTTGAATGCTAGCTAACTTATAAATTTCAGCCATAATTAGCATTTGGAGCCACTTTCTAGCAGGGACGTGAGTAATCACCGATGTGTGGAACAAGACCGTTTTCTCGCCAAGAAATTAACGCTACCTTCGGACGCTGAGTCCAGAGCAAAAATAGTGTGACGGGGGCGGTCTCGGGCAGTCTACAACGCCCTCTACATGGCCCGAACGCTAAGCCACTCAGATGGATTGGAAAAAGTGCAGGCGGTTTACGGCCTCAGTGTTTTGAAGACAGAGAAACCCCTAGCACAGTCTGAAACTTTCCTCACGCTATCTCCCCCATAGCAATCGGAAGACCTGGTTTCGAAAACGGCGGGACAGTGCGTTGCCTACTTTGTGGCTGGCCTCATCTGGCCAGGTCTTAAGAAGATCAACGAATTTCCCTTGCAGCCGGCGAAGAACTAGAAAAGGAAGGAATCGCCTCAAACTCGATCCAAGTACGCCATGCTGCCGTTTTAATGGAAGTGGTCACATAAGGAATTGGGATGTAAAAGTAGTGAGTCCACTGATCTCCATTAGAAATCCTTTCCCAGGCGTGTCAGAACATTGTGGATTATATAAAGATTAAATACAAACCCTCCACAACTCAAAAATGAAATTATGGAAGATACACGCAGGTAACACCCCTGTTTGAACATAAGTATGAAGATGAGGCGTGACAAGATTGTTCAACAATGCTAGCACATATATAACATTGAGTTTTGTGCTAGTCTCTGATTCCAGTGAACGAGGACGGACTGAATTAATCTGCGCAGCAAAATTAAAGGATCACTTTTTCGAAACCATGACGCCTCATGCGTTTTTAATTTTGCTGAAAGGTGTGCAATGGCACAGAAGCAGGGCATGCTGCGACGTTACCCTCAGGCTGAGCGATGCATCAAACGGCAAGACGTCGACACATACGAGAAAAGGACCGCAAGTCAGAAGTTCACGTGAGCTGTAAGGTGGGTTAATGATGTCACATTGGCACCACTTGTAACCTCACACCTCATTTATCGACCTTAATGACAGTAAAAATCAAATCGCGTGTACGTAATGGAAATTTGGGAAAAGCAATCGTCAGCGAAGTTAATCTGTCGGTAAAGAGGAAGGAAAGGGTTACATCTAAATGAAAGGAAAAATGCAAATGAAACTGGCGGAAATTAATTTTGAAAAGGGGTAAAGCTAATAAAGAAAGTAAATGTGCGGTCGTTACGTTAACAATTGACTGGCGTTAATTAGATATTTCAGATTTGGGGAAAATTACGGTCGCCAGTCCTATGGACAATTACTATAATAAATTAAAAAGGAAAGGTTATTGCACATATAATTAGTACTACAAGCGTGGCAACTGAAGATTGACACGTGTTGTGTGAAAACTGAATGTTTGTCAGAAGTAATAAATTTCGCTACACTCTGACTTAATTTAGCAAAAGAATTAGTAAAACCGGAAAATTGAAAGTTAATTTAGTGATTGAAATTAATAGTGAACTTTGTTTCTGAAGCACTACGAAATTCAATAAAATAAGGTTAGTCTTGGGCTACCTCAACAATCATTTCAAAAGCTACTTGAATCTACGCAATTTAGAAATAAGAGATTTAACTTTGAACTTGAATTAAATGATTCTGAACAATTAACAATAGTAACATTTAGTACGCGCCAAGCTGAGCTGCAGTCACAGGTAAGCTAAAATATGGTAACAAAACTCGCACTCTTAACTTGTGCTTGTGTAATCTAAATATTGTAGCCAGCTATGAATACCTTAACTGAACTTTGAAATTAAAGCAGTGAAATCGAATGATATTACTTTAATGCTGGGGTTTGAATTTCAACCACACTCGAATTCATTTCGGAAAAGGAAGGGACCCTGCTTGGTAATGCAATTGGGACAGTGAGCAACAAAGGTTCATGCTAAGTTGCCGTATTTCAGTGATGCTAATGGAATAGTTTGAAAACCTGAGGTCTGCCATACAGTTCTAATACTTTACGTGCTTCCAGTCTTCCTTGCTGGTTGATTGAAGGTCTGAAGTCGTCGATCGAGGAGGTGGCAACAGTCACTCATTGTCGGCCGTCGCTGTTGCAGAAGCTGGATGTTGGCGCGCCTTCTTCTCGACACTGTCACCAGGCGAAACGGGCTGTTGATGTGTGCCTGCTAATGTTTCCCGTCCGCGACACCATGCCAGAAACTATCATAGGAAGTCGAGCGGAATTACATGCTGCCAAACCCCGAAAGCGCGGCAACTCGCGGGAGCGTCACTCAACACACCTGCTCCACCGCCCTACTCCAGCCAGACTCTGCTCTGCCCGCGCTCCACGCGGCAGAGTTAACACTACCAAAGATCTAAACACTTTGGTTCTCCACATGACCTATCGATGTTATCGTTCGATAGCATTGTTTTCCCTAGGCGAGACCCAGCGTAAAAATACAAATAATATTTACAAAAGAAACAAATTATACATCGACATAAATGCATAAACATATATATATATATATATATGTTTATGCATTTATATATATATATATATATATAAATTATAAAACAATTACAATATATGTCATATCTTCAGGTAACAAAATAAGGAAAAATTTATAGTACAATAGATGGAAATAGGAGGATATGCATTTCCAGCGTTACACACTTTCCACTAAAATTCTGCCCAATGCCAGTGTGGACGCGTCACACAATGAGGAAGTCGTCGTAGTCCCGCTTACCCTTAGGCGACTGCAGTTCTTGCTCTCGTGTGCTGGTTTGAATCACTAGCGACCGCTCAAACTATTTGACGAAATTTGAACGTGACTGGAAGCAGCTAAGGATACTGATGCTTTTTCAGTCCTCCTGGTTTCCGTTCCACCCTCGTGTGGCGTGCTAGCCCGGGAGTGCAACATTAACATGTACTTGAACAAAACGGCGAAGGTCCCTCTAAGACGCCTCCCCCCACCCCCCCACCACCCCCACTGTCACCGGTTCGGCAACACCCTTGGTGCCACGTAACTTTGTTGAATACGTTGGAAGGGTACCTTCAGAAATTTCTACATCAAATCAACCTGGGAAATGCTTTAGTACCTGAGGATTACCCAACCCCCTTCGACAGTCCTTGCATGCGGTTTTCCCTTTGCCGTTTTATTCAAGCACATATTAATGTCGCACCAGAGGAGGACGGAAACCAAACGGTTGAAAAAGAATAAATACCCTTTGCTGCTTCGGATCGTGTTCAAATTTCGTCGAATTACTTTGAACGGTCACTGGTGTACCCGAAAACAAAAATTGTGGTCGCACTGTAATCCAAAGGAGTGCGATCACGTTCAACGAGGCTGTAGGTCTCAATGTCCTTATGGGAGGGCTGAAACCTCAGCGGGTGTCAGCAGCGTCAAAATTGTCAAGAACATCTGCCTGTTGCTCATGGTCGTTTCCCTTCGCGAAATGTATGGGAACCAACGCCCCAGTGATAGGGTTAATTTCATTGACGCCATTTATGCCACCCCCTGAGGCCTTTTCATGTAGTTTCTGACCGGCGGTGTGTCTGAAATGTTCTCCTCGTCCAACTGTAAGAAAATCACGTAATTTCAACACCGGGTGTTGCAATTCTAAGCAACATCACAGAGACGTCAAAGGAAAGGGTGAAACGTGGGTAGGAGACGCTGTGACGAGGTTCTCATCGTATGACACGTCCACTGTGGCGGTGGGCAGCATTGTGGTGAAATATGATCCCAATGTGAGGTCATTAATCCTCCTTACAGCTCACACGAACTTCTGAGTTAGGGCCTCTTTTTAGCGTGCGCGGACATCTTGCTGTCGCCGAGCCCGTGGATGACATTGCAGGGCGCCACGCATTTGCAACATTACACAGGACGGATGTAGGCAGCTATGAGCCAAATTTCAAACTTTTGGATCCGAGTGGAAGTCAATTGCAAGATTTAGAAAAAGAGAAGCTTTAATTCTGTTGCACTAGCAGAATGACCAGTTTGACTCTGCTGGCGACGACAGGAAATAAGTCGTGGCACTGTTTGGTGATACACGCACACTGCGACACTTGGCTGATGTTGCGACACTGTGAGACTGAAGAGGCAGTGGCTGTGAGCAACTGTGCGTCCGATTAAAATCGCGGTTGACAGATTATGTCGATTTACGAACTATTTGCCTGACGTCAGACAAAAGTAAGGTATAGATCGTGTTTTGAGCGCTGTCTATGGCGCCGAACCATAACTATGCCGGATTAACACGAATGTTTGAATGACATACGGTGGGAGCATATTATGGTCCATTGACGCCATTTATGCCATCGCCAGAGGCCTTTACGTCCGTTACGTGCGCCCTCGATGGCTTCTGAACATAAATATGTGGCGTCGCACTCGACTATCGCCTTGCCGTGTGGCTCTCCCTGAGTGTATGGCTGTGTGCCCAATTTCTCTTTTCAGGGTTAAAACACATGTAGAAAGATACTTCAGCACTATGGTTTAAGAGGGAATTTGTTCGAAACGATGATGTATAAAAAGGGTTTTTCGTATAAAAGTTTATATGTAACTAATGTTCTTGAAAACTTTATAATCAACTTTTGTAATAGTTCGAAAGTCTGCAAAATACTCCACCACCACTAATTAGTTTTGAAAAATGAAAACTTTTGTTACACATAAATTAAAGAAGCTTTCAAGCTACATACATCCCTGCGCGTTAAAGCTGTGATAGAAAATAATTACTGTAGTGATAATCTGTAAGGAAATACCTAAAAGATAAAGCTTCTTACGCCATGAACATAAAATGAACGAAATTTCTTCACATAATATACACGACGGAGAAGAGAATATAAAATAAAATTCAGAAAGATTTCACGTTGCCGCGACTCTATATTTTCTGATTTGGGTCAGGCGTATTTCAGTACATTGATAAGCCTTGGTGAAGACGATTAATTGTGTACTAGTGACTGCAGCTTGACTGTATTGTTTCTCAATTGGAGATTGACGTCATAATCATTCAATAGAACTAGATCTGAAAATAATCTCACAAAGTTCTTCCAGTGTCGAAAACTGTAACCGTCCAAGGGCTGTACCTGTGCCATCGAGCCCTTGGGATCACCAGATGTCTTTTGTATTCAGTTAAGAAGCTCAAAACCGTTTTTCAAACATTATAGCTTTAAGAGAAACTAATGGTTAATTTGAATCGATAATTCGAGAATATCTTTATGAAGACCCAAATTTCCTTGTGACAACATCGAAATCCGGTAAACAAACATCTGACGAGCTCAAAAGATATTTGAAAGATGTTTCTTTACCAAGTGAGGGAGAAATACCCATTTTCTTTTAGATTAGAGCTTCGTAACCCAGGACAAAAAACATCTGGTGATCCCAAAGAGCTCCATCGCACGGCTTTCAGTGTTGGAAGAACATAGTGTGATTTTTAGATCTAGTTCTATTGAATGATTATGACGTCAGTATCCACTTGGGAAACAATATAATTAAGCTACAGTTATTGGTACATAATCAATTCTCTTTGCCAAGGCTTATCAATGTATTGAAATACGCCTGCTGTAAGTCAAGATACTTAGAGGATCACGTGTGACAATTTGAAATCCTGCCGAATTTTGTTTTTAACTGTCTTCTCCGTCGTGCGTATTAGGTGAATTTCATTGATTTTATGTGCATGGAGGAAAAAAACAAACAATATGTTTTAAGCATTTCCATACAGATTATCTTAGAATTCTGTCATAATACTGAGTTACTTATTGTTTTCACTTAACAAAATACACTTATCTGAAACGGTAAACCAACATTAAAACATGAATGTAAAACTTAAAATAACAACTGAAAGTATAAAAGAAATACAGCTAAAATAAATAATTAGAATAGTAATGAATGTTTGAATATTTTAATTAGGTATGTTGAAAATAGTCTGACAGCACGACATGTAGAGCTTATTTTCTAAAAATGGCATTTCATAAACCAGCTTTATTACACAGGAATGTACATATGTGGCTTGAAATCTTCTTTAATTTATGTTGCAGAAAAAGCTTTATTTTTCAAAATTAATTGTTGGTGGTGGCGTATTTTTCAAAATTTCAGATTATTACAAAAGTTATGCAGTTTTCAAGAACAGCAATTACTTATTAACGTTTTACGAAAAATAGTTTTTGCATATCATCGTTTAAAAGATATTCTGTCTAAACCTCAAATGCCAAATTACCTTACGGGGTAAAAAGCACCCCGTAAGGTAATTTGGTATTTGCGATTTACTCCTTAAAAGTGAAATTGGGCTCAAATAAAAAAGTACGTATTGTGATATTTTGCCCCCTCCACACACGTCACGTTTCATCAGATCGTGTGTTGGCATTTGGGAATGTTCCCCTGTTAGAATTAGCGTGACCTGTGTATCAAAAGTTACACCAAGCGACTATGTTTCGTCATCATACGTTCTTTGTTTTCCAGTTAACTAAAATTCGCTTCTCGTTGCTTTGGTTTGTTCAAGACGCCATGAACCAATTACCAGTCAGGTGCGAGTAGATTAGTAAGCATGCTCCACCTACGTAAGCCCAACATCGACAGCTGCTGGGAGATGGCGGGTGGGAGGGGAACGCTTTCGGTGCGCTGTGCTGGCACTACACATGTGCTTAGCGGTTTGGCATGATAAGGCCCTACAGTCACTTCGTAACGGCTGCGATAAACACGGGCACTGTACTGTTAAATCGGCAGTGCTGGCAGCGGCAGGACACACAACACTCGTGGCCAGAAGGCGACCGTCTGCTACGTGCTGTATCTGATCTAGAACTTGGGATCCCTAATCCAGAACTTTGTGTTACAAACTGTATGAGTTTTTGTGTTTTTTGACAATATATCGTCTGAGTCGAAACATGTTAGTGTTTCTGTCTTATGTAATACGAATTGCAATCTGCGTGGAACCTTAAAATAAAAGTCCTGACAAATAACTTGAAGTACAGTAAGTATAAGTAGTTTTTGTGGTGTCACCGCCAGACACCACACTTGCTAGGTGGTAGCCTTTAAATCGGTCGCGGTCCATTAGTATACGCTGGACCCGCGTGTCGCCACTGTCAGTGATAGCAGACCGAGCGCCACCACACGGCAGGTCTAGAGAGACTTACTAGCACTCGCCCCAGTTGTACAGCCGACTTTGCTAGCGATGCTACACTGACGAAGACTCTCATTTGCCGAGAAGATAGTTAGCATAGCCTTCAGCTAAGTCAATTGCTACGACCTAGCAAGGCGCCGTATTCAATTGATATTTATTATATGAAGCATGTATCATCAATAGCGATGTTATACAATTATGGATTAAAGTTAAGTATTCCAGAAGCTACGTACTTTTCTTTATAGCATTTATTACGTATCCTGTTTCAGACCTCACGCCAGCCTGCGTGAGTTTAAGCGCGTGCCTTTCGGCTTCCTCTCATTGTGTCTAGGCTGTCTTGTCTAGACACAACAGTTTTTCTGTTTTAAAATAAGTTATCTAGAAAGAGATTTTCTCTCTGCAGCGGAGTGTGCGCTGATATGAAACTTCCTGGCAGATTAAAACTGTGTGCCCGACTGAGACTCGAACTCGGTACCTTTGCCTTTCGCGTACAAGTCCCGAGTTCGAGTCTCGGTCCGGCACACAGTTTTAATCTGCCAGGAAGTTTAATAAGAGTTATCTAGTTACATGTTTCATGAAAGAATGGCAAGATTTGTCAGTACAATTAAAAACCTGCCAAAGTGGCAAATTTCACTTTATTTATTCACTCGATGACTAGTTTCGGGCCGGGAACCATTTTCAAATCATTATAACGTAGTCAAAAATGGTTTTTCCGATAATTCAAAAACCATGTAAAACATGTGCAAACGAACAGTTACAGAACATACAGGTAACTGTATATGCTGTAATTGTTCGTTTGCAAATTTTTGACACGGCTTTTGCATTTTCTGAAATGTGCAACTTTGGCTGGTTTTTCGTTGTACTGATTAATAGAAGTTGTTGACTCTCAGCTACTCCAGCATGCTGGAAGTTCGTGGCAAGATTTGCGTAGAAATAATGTGGACCGAGTCAGCTTACAGCATAATAGTCAACACACATTATATGTTACGATTCTCAAATCAGTAGGGAACTTGGTGAGAACTGATATATCAATGTGAATGTGGAAAAATCGGGAGGGACGGGTGGTTGGCTGACAAATCCTTTGTTTGCCTCTCGCTGCGTAAGCTCTTAAAAGTTGGGTTGGGTTGATTTAGGGAAAAGAGACCAAACAGCGAGGTCATCGGTCTCATCGGATTAGGGAAGGATGGGGAAGAAAGTCGGCCGTGCCTTGTCAATGGAACCATCGCGGCATTTGCCTGGAGTGATTTAGGGAAATCGCGGAAAACCTAAATTAGGATGGTCGGACTTGGGATTGAACAGTCGTCCTCCCGAATACGAGTCCAGTGTGCTAAGCACTGCGCCACCTCGCTAGGTGTTAAAAGTATGGTGGCTCTTAAGAATGTACAAACGTGTTACGCAGTATTTTGTGCTCGTATAAAAACTGTGGGTATACCTTCTTAAACGCCATCTGTTCAAAAGTATCTGGACACCCATACCTAATGCGGAATTGACCACTAGATGTCACTAGATGTGGACCTGTCAGGATAAAAGAGACGGGGAGTATTGTGTTGTCAGCAGAGAAGCAGCAGCAGCAGAATGGGTCTGAAATCTGGTTTGGGAGGACAGAGCGGACCAGGTTGTGGAAACGGGTCAAGGTCGATTACTGTTAGTTATACAAGAACACACACAACTCTATTCCTCAAACCAATGCACAGTTTGCTCTTTAAAAGAACAAAGATCAATTCACGGCTGAGGGCCCAAGTAACTTCTGCAGAATAAGTTTACATGATTACTTTTAAAACAGCAGGATTTAGACTAACGGCTGAAGGCCTTACGTAAGTAAAATTGCAATACCTTCTCGGCTAAAGGCCGAAATAATATTTCAGGTCAGCTAAGGAAACTCTTTAAAAGCCAAGCATTTACAAATTCCGGCTAAAGGCCATATTAAGGAAAATTGAAGTTAATTCTTCGGCTGAAGGCCCAATAAACAATGTTTCTTTACATAATAAAAGAGAGGCTTAAAAGATAAGCTTTTACACAGTACAACAGAAAAACATCTTAAGAAAACTTGAATTATCTTGTCGGCTGAAGGCCCAAACAATTGCTCAAGAATAATTAAAGGCAACCTTAAGATAAACATTTACAGAATACGGCTGAAGGCAGTTTCAAGAATTCAAGATAATTAAAGAGAAACCTTACAGACAAGGATTTACATATTAAAGCCACAGATTCTGAAACAAACACGGCTGATGGCCTAAATACAGAGCCACAAGAATTTCAAATGAAACACGGCTGAAGACCTAATCTTAAAGTTGTTATGAAGTTCGGCTGAAGGCCGTATACTAAATATAAAACAGACAATATTAATACAAAGCTGAAGACCTGGCACAGTACCTGCGACCAAATAAAATGACAATCACATACAACAAACAGTGGTGTTCAGAGGGTCGGCCTGGGGAGGAAACTGTAACCACAGTTTAGGTGATACAGGCAGCCGAGCGTAACACTGAACAATCGGGTGGCAACACTACCTAGGGTTGGCTGAGGAACCAACCAACAGCCTAATCATTTCCCTTCCACCCGACATACATACTCGCTACTCTATTACAACCGACCGACTAGTCCAGTACGCAGACAGCATTCATCTGCTGAGTGGAAATCACAGAAGCTACAAACGGTTCCACGTAAACACACTTGCACAAGAACCTGAACAATCGTAAAAGCAATCACTGCGGCACAACAAGGACGAATCAATTCGGCACACAGGGAGTTTCCACAAGCGGTGGGCGATCAAATACACATCGTCCGATGAGAAGACAGACCGAACGACCAACCGAGGTTGTTCCTATTCAAGTTACGTGTGTCGGCAACGGTCAGGCGAGTCTTGGCTGTCCGAAGCTGATTGCAGCTCCAACCCGACTCAACCCCATGTCCGTTCGGAACTCCGAGACCCTGCGACCCCGGCACACTGGCTCGGACCCGTCCATGCAGAGGTAACACTTGCCCACTGGCCACGACATCTCTACGCAAGGAAGGAAGCGAGCCACGTCTGGCACGATGACCAAGTGACGAGGCCCAGAAACGGTGAAAGGACCAAATACACATCGCCCGATGAGATGACCAACTGAACGACCAACCAACGGTCGTCTGCTCCAATCTCCTTCAGTTGGACAGTTCATGTGTGTCGTCAGCGGTCGGCGAGCACTGGCTATGCGCACCTCACTGGCGCTCCGTCGCCGACTCACTGCTGCTGCGTCCTGACTTCACTGCTGCTGCGCCCGGACTCAACTCTTACAGACGACGACCCGGAAATACTAGCGGTCGCTCCAGAGATGGTACGACAGTGCACGTATCGATAAGCGCCGCCGCTGCCACTCACGGGCGAGCAAACCAGCAAACAAGTGACGCCAGTAAATCGAATTGAAAGAAAAAATGAGGCGACGGAACCACAAAACGAGATGACGAGCAATGAGCGGCATGAGCGCGAGCCGCACACGGCTCAAGCTCACAAGGGGAGGCCGCCAATTGTGAAATTCAGATTCGATTCATACTGCGCATAATAAAAGCTCATGGCCAGAGGTGTAATGTGGCAAAGCACCAAGATGCACTTCTCAGCCGTTGTCGAGAAGATCGACAGTTAAAAGAAACCGTTTCGGTGAAATACTCTCTACGATTAATAGTTTTCTACAGCGTCGTGGCGCAGCGGTAAGCGCTCGGGTTCGTAATCTGAAGGTCGCCGGATCAAATCTCGCGCCATGCAATTTTTTTTATTATTAGTTTTTTATAATTCATATATATATATATATATATATATATATATATATATATATATATATATATATATATATATATAAACTATTAATGAATTGCTTATGCATGTTGGTGAAGGCGGATCGCTCTCCTATTATTTTACCGCCTCCATTTTTCCGTTTTTTTAACAGGGTGTACCAAAGCTCTCCCGTCCGCACTGATTTTCGACGATGTTATAAGTTGCGCTAGGGTCCGCATCTACCTACTTTCGAAGTTAGCAGGCAACTACGCTGTTATGCGGCGGCTCGTTTCGGCCCATTCAACATCTGTCCTTCAAGTGTAACGAACGAGTAACGGAGTTTATATTTCATACCTGCCGCAGTAAATTTGTGTTCGTGGGGTCTCTATTCTAATTCGAACGTTTGACTTACGCTATATGTATTCGTTTCGCAATACCGTTTCTACGTCTTCCGTTAACTATACGTGGTTAACATTATGAAGACAATTAATAAAATTTGTGAAATACAACTTTGTTTGCGGAAAACATAATGATGTTCGAAGTAACCAGTTTTTCCACGACAAACGACTTTCAACAACTTACTATATGCATAATTGTTGCAACTGATTTCCGGGAACTATATATATATATAATTTGAATTACAAAAAACAAATACTAAAAAAAATGGTTGCATGGCGCGAGACTCGATCCGGTGACCTTCGGATTACGAACCCGAGCGCTTACCGCTGCGCCACGACCCTGTAGAAAATTATTTATCGTAGAGAGTATTTCACGGCAACAGTTTGTTTTAACTGTCGATTTTCTCGACAACGGCTGAGAAGTGCATCTTGGTGCTTTGCCACATTACACCTCTGGCCATGAGCTTTTATTATGCGCAGTATGAATCGAATCTGAATTTCACAATTGGCGGCCTCCCCTTGTCAGTGAAGAGAGGTCAGTGACTTCGAACGTGGACTAATCATTGAATTTCAGCTGAGTTACAAAGCCATCAGGGTCATTTGAAACCTCCTACAACTGCCCACGTCCATTCTCGGTGAAGTGAAAGTGCAGCGGAGTTGCGAAGAAGAAACCGCAGCTAAACCATGACGAGGCAGATCTCTTGCACTGACGGACAGGGACCGTCGTTCTTTACTGAAGGTTGTTGTAAAAATTCGCACGAAATCAGTGGAAGGAGTCACCAGTGAATTCCGAAGTGCTCCCAGCACCTAGCTAGCACAGTGCTTTAGGAGGTAGGAGGAATGGGGTACAACGATTGAGGAGGAGGAGGAGATTAGTGTTTAACGTCCCGTCGACAACGACGTGATTAGGGAAGGAGCACAAACTCGGATTAGGGAAATATGAGGAAGGAAATCGGCCGCGCCCTTTCAACAGAACCATCCCGGTATTTGCCTGAGCGATGTACGGAAATCACAGAAAAACTAAATTAGGATCGCCGGACGCGGGTTTGAACCGTCGTTCAGTGTGCTAACTACTGCGCCACCTCGCAGGCTGGTACAGTGATTGCGCAGCTCCTTATAAGCCACATATTTCCGTAGTCTGTGCTAAGCGACGCCTGACGGGCACAAAGAGTGACGCCAATGGACGGTTGGATTTGGCGAATGCCTAGCGAACGTTACCTGTCATCGCGTGTAGTGATAACAGTGAGGTATGGAGGCGGTGTTGCTACGTTATGGGAATATTTCTGTGGTTTGGGGTGTGGTCGCCGCACTGGGATTAATAAAACGGTAATCGAGAGAGGATATGAACACATTTTACAGCATTTTGTACTGCCTACAGTAGAGGGACAGTCCGGATGCGGTAATTAATTGCCTGAGAATGTACCTTCTCATAATGCAGCATCTGTGGACAATGGTTTGCGGGCTGCAACATTCTTGAAACGGGCTGGGCTTCCCAGAGTCCCAACCTGAGCCCAACAACTTTGGGATGACTTAGAACGTCAACTTAGCTACAGATCTCAACGTCCAACAACACCACATTCTCTGGTTTCTGCTCTTGAGCAAGATTGAGCTGCAATTCCGCGAGAGAAACCTCACTGAAAAGTCTCCGTACGTCCATATTTTTAGCGAAGGTTTCGTGCTCGGCTGTTAGATAGAGGATGTCAAATTAACGCCTTTCAGCAGTCAATTATCAACCTTAAGTTGTTAGGCAACAAGTTTCAGCGTTTTATTACGCCATTTTCAGGCCCCTGACCGACGGGTAGGAATAATCTACCTCGCTTGTGATCAAAACAGGGCCAGAAATACTGGTATTAATATACAGGGTGTAAATTTTAAGTCATCAAACTAGAATAACTCTAAAAATAAGCTTCACAAGAAAAAATGTGTAGAATCCAAAGTTGATTATTTTCCAGGGGAACATCTGCTGGTGCTAAAATTAGACCGCCACCCCAGCCACCTGGGGGTGGGGTGGGAGACAACTTCAAAATTTCAAAAGGAAACTCCCATTTTTTTATTGCAGAATCAGATTCTACATTACAAACTACGTACATTTTGTCTTAAACATTTGTTTTGATTCCTGATAGTTCAAGCTGTAATTCAAAAAAATCCGTGTTCTTATTTGTGCTTGGAAAATGGTTACGGACAGATAAGAAATATTTACAGAATGAGATTTTCACTCTGCAGCGGAGTGTGCGCTGATATGAAACTTCCTGACAGATTAAAACTGTGTGCCCGACCGAGACTCGAACTCGGGACCTTTGCCTTTCGCGGGCAAGTGCTCTACCAACTGAGCTACCGAAGCACGACTCACGACCGGTACTCACAGCTTTACTTCTGCCAGTACCTCGTCTCCTACCTTCCAAACTTTACAGAAGCTCTCCTGCGAAACTTGCAGAACTAGCACTCCTGAAAGAAAGGATATTGCGGAGACATGGCTTAGCCACAGCCTGGGGGATGTTTCCAGAATGAGATTTTCACTCTGCAGCGGAGTGTGCGCTGATATGAAACTTCCTGACAGATTAAAACTGTGTGCCCGACCGAGACTCGAACTCGGGACCTTTGCCTTTCGCGGGCAAGTGCTCTACCAACTGAGCTACCGAAGCACGACTCACGACCGGTACTCACAGCTTTACTTCTGCCAGTACCTCGTCTCCTACCTTCCAAACTTTACAGAAGCTCTCCTGCGAAACTTGCAGAACTAGCACTCCTGAAAGAAAGGATATTGCGGAGACATGGCTTAGCCACAGCCTGGGGGATGTTTCCAGAATGAGATTTTCACTCTGCAGCGGAGTGTGCGCTGATATGAAACTTCCTGACAGATTAAAACTGTGTGCCCGACCGAGACTCGAACTCGGGACCTTTGCCTTTCGCGGGCAAGTGCTCTACCAACTGAGCTACCGAAGCACGACTCACGACCGGTACTCACAGCTTTACTTCTGCCAGTACCTCGTCTCCTACCTTCCAAACTTTACAGAAGCTCTCCTGCGAAACTTGCAGAACTAGCACTCCTGAAAGAAAGGATATTGCGGAGACATGGCTTAGCCACAGCCTGGGGGATGTTTCCAGAATGAGATTTTCACTCTGCAGCGGAGTGTGCGCTGATATGAAACTTCCTGACAGATTAAAACTGTGTGCCCGACCGAGACTCGAACTCGGGACCTTTGCCTTTCGCGGGCAAGTGCTCTACCAACTGAGCTACCGAAGCACGACTCACGACCGGTACTCACAGCTTTACTTCTGCCAGTACCTCGTCTCCTACCTTCCAAACTTTACAGAAGCTCTCCTGCGAAACTTGCAGAACTAGCACTCCTGAAAGAAAGGATATTGCGGAGACATGGCTTAGCCACAGCCTGGGGGATGTTTCCAGAATGAGATTTTCACTCTGCAGCGGAGTGTGCGCTGATATGAAACTTCCTGACAGATTAAAACTGTGTGCCCGACCGAGACTCGAACTCGGGACCTTTGCCTTTCGCGGGCAAGTGCTCTACCAACTGAGCTACCGAAGCACGACTCACGACCGGTACTCACAGCTTTACTTCTGCCAGTACCTCGTCTCCTACCTTCCAAACTTTACAGAAGCTCTCCTGCGAAACTTGCAGAACTAGCACTCCTGAAAGAAAGGATATTGCGGAGACATGGCTTAGCCACAGCCTGGGGGATGTTTCCAGAATGAGATTTTCACTCTGCAGCGGAGTGTGCGCTGATATGAAACTTCCTGACAGATTAAAACTGTGTGCCCGACCGAGACTCGAACTCGGGACCTTTGCCTTTCGCGGGCAAGTGCTCTACCAACTGAGCTACCGAAGCACGACTCACGACCGGTACTCACAGCTTTACTTCTGCCAGTACCTCGTCTCCTACCTTCCAAACTTTACAGAAGCTCTCCTGCGAAACTTGCAGAACTAGCACTCCTGAAAGAAAGGATATTGCGGAGACATGGCTTAGCCACAGCCTGGGGGATGTTTCCAGAATGAGATTTTCACTCTGCAGCGGAGTGTGCGCTGATATGAAACTTCCTGACAGATTAAAACTGTGTGCCCGACCGAGACTCGAACTCGGGACCTTTGCCTTTCGCGGGCAAGTGCTCTACCAACTGAGCTACCGAAGCACGACTCACGACCGGTACTCACAGCTTTACTTCTGCCAGTACCTCGTCTCCTACCTTCCAAACTTTACAGAAGCTCTCCTGCGAAACTTGCAGAACTAGCACTCCTGAAAGAAAGGATATTGCGGAGACATGGCTTAGCCACAGCCTGGGGGATGTTTCCAGAATGAGATTTTCACTCTGCAGCGGAGTGTGCGCTGATATGAAACTTCCTGACAGATTAAAACTGTGTGCCCGACCGAGACTCGAACTCGGGACCTTTGCCTTTCGCGGGCAAGTGCTCTACCAACTGAGCTACCGAAGCACGACTCACGACCGGTACTCACAGCTTTACTTCTGCCAGTACCTCGTCTCCTACCTTCCAAACTTTACAGAAGCTCTCCTGCGAAACTTGCAGAACTAGCACTCCTGAAAGAAAGGATATTGCGGAGACATGGCTTAGCCACAGCCTGGGGGATGTTTCCAGAATGAGATTTTCACTCTGCAGCGGAGTGTGCGCTGATATGAAACTTCCTGACAGATTAAAACTGTGTGCCCGACCGAGACTCGAACTCGGGACCTTTGCCTTTCGCGGGCAAGTGCTCTACCAACTGAGCTACCGAAGCACGACTCACGACCGGTACTCACAGCTTTACTTCTGCCAGTACCTCGTCTCCTACCTTCCAAACTTTACAGAAGCTCTCCTGCGAAACTTGCAGAACTAGCACTCCTGAAAGAAAGGATATTGCGGAGACATGGCTTAGCCACAGCCTGGGGGATGTTTCCAGAATGAGATTTTCACTCTGCAGCGGAGTGTGCGCTGATATGAAACTTCCTGACAGATTAAAACTGTGTGCCCGACCGAGACTCGAACTCGGGACCTTTGCCTTTCGCGGGCAAGTGCTCTACCAACTGAGCTACCGAAGCACGACTCACGACCGGTACTCACAGCTTTACTTCTGCCAGTACCTCGTCTCCTACCTTCCAAACTTTACAGAAGCTCTCCTGCGAAACTTGCAGAACTAGCACTCCTGAAAGAAAGGATATTGCGGAGACATGGCTTAGCCACAGCCTGGGGGATGTTTCCAGAATGAGATTTTCACTCTGCAGCGGAGTGTGCGCTGATATGAAACTTCCTGACAGATTAAAACTGTGTGCCCGACCGAGACTCGAACTCGGGACCTTTGCCTTTCGCGGGCAAGTGCTCTACCAACTGAGCTACCGAAGCACGACTCACGACCGGTACTCACAGCTTTACTTCTGCCAGTACCTCGTCTCCTACCTTCCAAACTTTACAGAAGCTCTCCTGCGAAACTTGCAGAACTAGCACTCCTGAAAGAAAGGATATTGCGGAGACATGGCTTAGCCACAGCCTGGGGGATGTTTCCAGAATGAGATTTTCACTCTGCAGCGGAGTGTGCGCTGATATGAAACTTCCTGACAGATTAAAACTGTGTGCCCGACCGAGACTCGAACTCGGGACCTTTGCCTTTCGCGGGCAAGTGCTCTACCAACTGAGCTACCGAAGCACGACTCACGACCGGTACTCACAGCTTTACTTCTGCCAGTACCTCGTCTCCTACCTTCCAAACTTTACAGAAGCTCTCCTGCGAAACTTGCAGAACTAGCACTCCTGAAAGAAAGGATATTGCGGAGACATGGCTTAGCCACAGCCTGGGGGATGTTTCCAGAATGAGATTTTCACTCTGCAGCGGAGTGTGCGCTGATATGAAACTTCCTGACAGATTAAAACTGTGTGCCCGACCGAGACTCGAACTCGGGACCTTTGCCTTTCGCGGGCAAGTGCTCTACCAACTGAGCTACCGAAGCACGACTCACGACCGGTACTCACAGCTTTACTTCTGCCAGTACCTCGTCTCCTACCTTCCAAACTTTACAGAAGCTCTCCTGCGAAACTTGCAGAACTAGCACTCCTGAAAGAAAGGATATTGCGGAGACATGGCTTAGCCACAGCCTGGGGGATGTTTCCAGAATGAGATTTTCACTCTGCAGCGGAGTGTGCGCTGATATGAAACTTCCTGACAGATTAAAACTGTGTGCCCGACCGAGACTCGAACTCGGGACCTTTGCCTTTCGCGGGCAAGTGCTCTACCAACTGAGCTACCGAAGCACGACTCACGACCGGTACTCACAGCTTTACTTCTGCCAGTACCTCGTCTCCTACCTTCCAAACTTTACAGAAGCTCTCCTGCGAAACTTGCAGAACTAGCACTCCTGAAAGAAAGGATATTGCGGAGACATGGCTTAGCCACAGCCTGGGGGATGTTTCCAGAATGAGATTTTCACTCTGCAGCGGAGTGTGCGCTGATATGAAACTTCCTGACAGATTAAAACTGTGTGCCCGACCGAGACTCGAACTCGGGACCTTTGCCTTTCGCGGGCAAGTGCTCTACCAACTGAGCTACCGAAGCACGACTCACGACCGGTACTCACAGCTTTACTTCTGCCAGTACCTCGTCTCCTACCTTCCAAACTTTACAGAAGCTCTCCTGCGAAACTTGCAGAACTAGCACTCCTGAAAGAAAGGATATTGCGGAGACATGGCTTAGCCACAGCCTGGGGGATGTTTCCAGAATGAGATTTTCACTCTGCAGCGGAGTGTGCGCTGATATGAAACTTCCTGACAGATTAAAACTGTGTGCCCGACCGAGACTCGAACTCGGGACCTTTGCCTTTCGCGGGCAAGTGCTCTACCAACTGAGCTACCGAAGCACGACTCACGACCGGTACTCACAGCTTTACTTCTGCCAGTACCTCGTCTCCTACCTTCCAAACTTTACAGAAGCTCTCCTGCGAAACTTGCAGAACTAGCACTCCTGAAAGAAAGGATATTGCGGAGACATGGCTTAGCCACAGCCTCGCAGGAGAGCTTCTGTAAAGTTTGGAAGGTAGGAGACGAGGTACTGGCAGAAGTAAAGCTGTGAGTACCGGTCGTGAGTCGTGCTTCGGTAGCTCAGTTGGTAGAGCACTTGCCCGCGAAAGGCAAAGGTCCCGAGTTCGAGTCTCGGTCGGGCACACAGTTTTAATCTGTCAGGAAGTTTCATATCAGCGCACACTCCGCTGCAGAGTGAAAATCTCATTCTGGAAACATCCCCCAGGCTGTGGCTAAGCCATGTCTCCGCAATATCCTTTCTTTCAGGAGTGCTAGTTCTGCAAGTTTCGCAGGAGAGCTTCTGTAAAGTTTGGAAGGTAGGAGACGAGGTACTGGCAGAAGTAAAGCTGTGAGTACCGGTCGTGAGTCGTGCTTCGGTAGCTCAGTTGGTAGAGCACTTGCCCGCGAAAGGCAAAGGTCCCGAGTTCGAGTCTCGGTCGGGCACACAGTTTTAATCTGTCAGGAAGTTTCAAGAAATATTTACTTCGTAAATTTTGATTTGCTACAACTCTCTCCCCATAGGGTGGGGTTTGAGAGAGAGGAATTAGGGTTTTACAAATGTTGACCCTAAAATTAATTTTTTCCGCAGATTCGGATAAGTTTTGTTTGTTTCCCGGTCATGAGGCCACACAACTTTTAATTATCGAACAAATCGTCTGATTAGCTTACTAACTAACCAAAAATCTTACTTACCAACGAGTGAAGTCATTGACTAAAAAACTGACTGACTCACGAAACCAGATATTTGGGTCAACATTTGTAAAACTCTAATTCCTTTCTCTCAAACCCCACCCTATTGTGGGAGAGGGAGAGTTTTAGTTTTAGCAAATCAAAATTTACTTCAGCCTGGAGCCGCGCGACCGCTACGGTCGCAGGTTCGAACCCTGCCTCGGGCATGGATGTGTCCGATGTCCTTAGGTTAGGTAGGGTTAAGTAGTTCTAAGTTGTAGGCGACTGATGACCTCAGAAGTTAAGTCGCATAGTGCTCAGAGCCATTTGAACCATTTTTTTTTAAATTTACGAAGTAAATAGTTATTTTTTATTTATCCGTAACCATTTTCCACGCACAAATTAGAACATGGATTTTCTTGAATTACAGCGCCAAGTACCAAGAATCAAAACAAATGTTTAAGACAAAATGTAGATAGTTTTTTTGTGGAATCTGATTCTGCAATAAAAAATGAGGGTTCCCTTTTGAAATTTTGAAGTTGCCTCCCGCCCCACCTTTAGGGGGGCCTAATTTTAGTACCAGCAGATGTTCCCCTCGAGAATAATCAACTTTGGATTCTATACATTTTCTCGTGTGAAGCTTATTTTTAAAGTTATTCTTGTTTGTCAACTTAAAATTTACACCCTGTATATTTGTTGCAGTGAGCGCTTCAACCATCGCGTGACGACAGGTTGAAGTGGTCACTGCAACAAATATCTACTAATACCTGTATTGCTGACCCCTCTTTTGATCACAAGCGAGGTAGCTTATTCCCACACGTCGGTCAGGGGCCTGAATACGGCGTGGTAAAATGCTGAGGTTGAAAATTGAAGGCTGAAAGGCGTTTAATTTGACATCCTCCTCACTGAAAATGTCCACTGCGGAGTTCAATCAGTGATCGAGGCGAAGGATGGCCGCACCCCATGTTAATATCTACTAACAGATGTCTGGAATATTTTTAATCAGGTAGTGTATAAATGTCTCAACAAGTTAGATAATTTACATACCAGTAGACTATCTCATAAATTCCCACTCGTGTGATCCATTATATAAAGGTTTATAGTTAATAAAGTTATGGGAAATGATGTGGAAAATGTTTATACTGCTCAACTCCAAACGTTCAACTCGCACTTCTATCAGAACAGCACACATAGGACTGAAATAAGGACGGGCTGACTGCAGCAGGCTGCTCACGTCCGGAATACGCAAGGGAAAAAAGAAATTACTTCCGTCTATTGCTGGGAACAGGAGATACCTTGAGAACTGAATACATCTCATTTCACTGCAGGCAAGAGTAAGAGGAAATAGACTTTCGAACGTATTCTGCAGTCCATCTCCGGCTTCTTTAGTAACCGCTCCCTTCTCCTGGCGCACTACGCGGAAATGTTCACCCAACTGTATTAAGCCTGCTAGCAATACATCATTTTGTTCTTGTCTACGACGTGATATGACGCCTGAGAGAGTATCCCACTTTCACGATACCATACCGATGGCTGTGAATTTACGACTGAAAATACACTGAAGGGGAATCACCACACGAATAAACAATTAATGAAGAGTAATGAAATATCTGGA